>NW_004798046.1:76242-102100 GCF_000002075.1 Aplysia californica | reverse complement strand
CACCCTTAATTATGGCTAATGTAATAACGAAGGTTCTAAATACCACTTACAAGTAAAGATTTTTTTTTTTATAAGTCACAGCCAAGGCATCAAAGGTTTTAAACAAAACTAGATCTTAAAAATATACTAATTTTTTGGTATACCCATGGCAAATATGGACTTGAAGTTGTGGTTCATTTGAGCATACAGCTTAGTTTTCTATTATCCACCAATGTTGACCAGTCAGTTTGAACTTAGATATCACAGCAGGTCTGCAGACTGCTTGCTGACAGTTTTAACTCAGAACCAGCAAATAGAAACTAATTTGAATTGACCTCTTTCCGGACAAAATTATTCAACAGGCACAGAACCGCTACCTCCTTTACTCTTCCCACATTTCCAAAGCCCAGAAACATTTTCCTGGTAAA
This sequence comes from Aplysia californica, assembly GCF_000002075.1. Taxonomy (NCBI): domain Eukaryota; kingdom Metazoa; phylum Mollusca; class Gastropoda; order Aplysiida; family Aplysiidae; genus Aplysia; species Aplysia californica. The sequence goes on along the minus strand of NW_004798046.1, from coordinate 101,693 downwards.
AAATAACATAACACCAGAAAATAACCTGCTGAAAATCAACCTACCCCAACAGATTACCAATTAAAAGTACTAAAAAGCCTCCAACCCACCTAGCCACAGACAACTTGTGGCACATGTTAAGTTTTAATAAGAGTTTTAGGGAAAGTTTTACAAGAAAGTAACAAACAAAAAAGAAGGAAGAGAGATCAGGACAACAGATGTTTGATAGGAAAGAAGGAGCAAACCACACCAGAGCATCCGCCAACCAGCGCCAAAATCCCCCCCCCCCCCCTCAACTAGTCGAACAGCAAGATTTAGTGACAGACATGACAAGTTCACTTTACTCTTAGGTTGAAGCAAGAGTTTTCCAGCAACAGTAATAGGTCATAAAAGTGTTACCACAACAGAGAAACATACTAATAAAGGAGAGATAAGGATGCTACATCTTGGACTTTGATAGAAAAGAAGGAGCACACCACACCCGAGCACCCACAAACCACCAACAATATAACAACTTCACTGGACATCCTGTCCCTTGGCTTTGGCGTTGAGAAAGTGAGTAGTACCCAGCATCAATAAAAGGATAGAGGGGTGGAAAGTGTGTGCCTTTTAGTTATAGTAAGAGTTTTACGGCACTCGCAACAAAATGAGGTCGTATAAGAGCTGAAGATTAGGTGTTACAAGAGAGTAACAAACACACAAAAAAGGAAGAGAGATCAGGACAATAGATGTTTGGTAGGAAAGAAGGAGCAAACCACACCAGAGTACCCGCCAACCACCCACAAAAATGCTCCTTCGTCAGATCACAATCATGAACAATGTAACCAACACTAGTCCGAGCACGCCACCCAACCCTCTTGTGCAACCACTTCAAGATTCAAACCTCGCGACAAACACACATATATACACTATACAGCAACACAATTCCCACACCACACGGCACAGTGGAGTGCCACACTGTCCGTCTTCAACACTTTGCAGTCACACAGCCAGCAGTACAAAATGCCCATCTGGTCACCCACCCAGGAGAGTGACTGTAACAGACTTCCCGGGCCTGGTGCAGGTGACCGGATCGGATCATTTCCACCGTCGCAATACTGGCCAAGTGACCCCAAAGAGTTAAACACACCCAACCACCCAGCCCCCACCCTCCCATGACTAGATTCAAAGAAGTTCTAGCATCTTACGCACACTACACGTAATGTGCAATCAAGCATTTCAATGCCGTCAGAATATCACTCAGTGTGAGGGCAAGCGGGGTGGGGTGGGGGTGGGGGGGGGGCGCTCATGAAACCTGCTATTTTGAATGATGACGGCTTTGTCTCCCATTGTGCTAGACAATCGTAAGGAAGCATGTATACATGCTTTTAGAGATCGTTCCACACATCCATGTGGGTGTTCAAGAACACAGGGCTGCCATTAAGAAAATATAGAGGTTCAGTTGGGGAATGGCATATTGTTCAAAGTGTCCATGAATTCGAGTTTCACATGTTCAAACTATCTATGCTCGACACTACATGTAAGTAGAGAGATGTAGCAAAACATCAAAGGCAGACACGGAAAGTTACAGAGATGGTGCTCCAAGACAACAGTCAAGTAAAGAATGGAATAGTTTCCAATTTACAATATAATCATACACCCCCACCCCCAGTGGCAAAGAACTGTCACTGGACAAAACCTTTCACGTCAGAAAACACAAGGGCTTATGGGAAGGACAGAGAAAAAGAAACCTTTTTTGGTCAAGAAACAACACTTTCACTCCATATATACAAACACGCAACACGAAATGTCGGGATCATACATACCTTAATGACATATCCACGAATTCACTTACACAACAAGTAATCCAATCCGAAATTCACAAGCACAGCCATTCTACATAGAGGTGAGCCAAAATAAGGCATACTCTACATACTTAAAGGCACAAAACCGAACAGGCTTACCTGGCAGCTTGTTTATATCAAGGCTCAGTTGCCGTTTCTCATCGTAAGTCATTGGTTTACAACTGTCTTCATCGTCACTATCAAACGGTGGCACAATGGGCACAGGCAGTGACACTGCATTTGAACGTTTGCGATTTGAGCCTCCACGGTTAATGCTGTTATTTCGAGGCTTTTTCGAAGCAGGAGATTTCTGTTTTGATTTCTTCTTTGGCTTGGGAGTGTCTTTTGTGAGAGCTGGGGGTGGCAATGAAGCCGCTGGTACTTGTGGAGACGGATTGACAGCATCGATGACTTCTTTCTTTACTTCATCTTTTTTCTCCTTTTTCTTTTTCTTCTTGGTCTTGTTCTCGCTTTTTTCTTTCAGTCTTTGGACGTGCTCTTTCGTTAGAGCTGCTAACTGCTCTTGAACTTTTGCCAACTGTTCAGAATGGGATGGGGAATGATCATGATAATCAAGTGGTTGCAAACAGAAGTTGATATACACTTAGACATGTTCATACAATAAGACTTAAGTAACTCCAAATCTCATTTCACTCACCATGCCTATCATAATTATCTTATCTATCATTTTTATTTTGACCCCTTTGAGTGCAGGTATTCCAGAGTTACCAGTGTGTTGAACATGTGAAAAGAAGCAGCAGAAAGAATTTCCTTTTTGCCACATTTGTTTTTTGAATACATTGAGAGTACTTGCTTGGACTTTTCATTTTTTGCTGCTGTTTAAGACAAAATACTAATAAGGAACTAAGCAACGATTATCATAAAGTTTTGATTGAAAAAGGGGTAGACAGTACTTGTTTCGGGTTTAACAAAACACTGTCACTGAAAACATGCACAGTATGCTATAACAAATCTTTCTAGGGACAGGACAAAATAGTCCAACACTTTTTCTCCCTAGAATATACGACTGTTCTTGAGATATTTTCATGCACAGATCTCAGCCTATGAAATAAGACGGACCAGAAATCTCCTTTAAACTTCTCTCCATGACTACTGCTTTTCTCAGAGAAAAAAAACAGGAACTAAAGGAGAGGAATTTATTACCCCCAAAAAATTGTCACATTAAAATACCAAATACAGACGTGCCAACTTAGACTTCAGATTTCACAACAAACAAAATTACATAATGTGAGACTGGGTTCAAAGTATGTGATGAGGCCTTCAGATTCCTGATTGCCCATTCCAGGACAGTTGGCAAGCCTGCAATTAGAGCATTACTTTCCAGGACAAGTTACAGCCCTTGACACATGTCTCTACAATTGTTCTGTCTCTCAACAGTAAACTCACCTGATCTTGCAAATCTTTCAGCTTCCTCTCCCGCTCTTCCTCACTTTGATCATCATAAGAATCGTCCCCGCTAGAAGACAGCCCGCTGCCTTCATCCCCTCTCGTTACCCCAGAGGCTACAGAAGAAGGTGGAGTGGGATCAGTCTGCACAGGTTCCTCTGGCATTCTGGCATATTTTAGCTCAAATACTTCCTGAGGAACAAAAAAAAAACATTTTGTTGAACAAAATCCCCATCCACAAAAAAACGTCCCTACAACTATTCTACCATGAGAGGTTGGATGCAAAATAAGAACAAAATCTGTAAAATAAATACATTGAAGACCTTCAGACTGCCTTTCCTTGCTCACAGTATGTACACATTTCATTGGTCCCACGTTAAGTATTCTCAATGACCAAAAAAAAAAAAAAAAAACAACCCCAAAACATTTCAAATAAAAATATATTGACAAATTTATTATTTTATGTACGGCATAAACACACGCACACAAAAACAACTCCACTCCAACATAAAGAAATTCTCACTTGTAACTTTCTGCCCATCTTGGCCACATCACTGTCCGGAGGGTTGTATCTGTAACAGTTGTGAAAGATCTGCCTCACATCTTCTGCAAATTCCCCGGCACTTCTGTATTCTCTGTCCTCCATCTTTTTCTGCAAGGAAAAATACATTACAAATTTGAAAATTTCAAAAAGCGAAGAGAGAGTTAAAAGAGAAAGAAAGCAACAGGACTTGGCGCTTTTTTTTTCAGCAGTTTTTCACAGAATTTTCGAGATAAAGAGGCTTTTTGTCAGTGTTACCATTTTAAAAAGACCTTCGCAAATTCAATTTTCCAATTTATTTTAAAACTTAGTCACTTCTACTATATTTACGATTTAACAAATTAAAAAATTTGACGCCAAAAATCAAACTAGGCATTTTGTCAGCTAACTGCAGTAGTCTAGAAGAACAAACATAACTTGTGTTTTTTCAGCCTGCATACAATTTTTCTTCCGTAAGGATTCAAAGCAACATGAAATATTCAAGGGTCCTTAGGTGGAAAATATCTACAGGACTACTGGAACAAAAGGAGTGATTGTCCCAATCCCAATCAACAGCTCAGCGTACAATTCCGCCATACGCCGTTTTGAAAAGTGACATAAGATGCCAGTCTTCAACTGTACAATGGAAATAATCAGACTAAGAGGAGAAAGGGTTCAGGCAAAGACAAACCAACCTTTACTGTGCCCAAGTCCATTGGCTTCTTTATAATATCATAGTAGTCATGCAGTCCCAATCCTTCTGCATCCACAGGTTTCAGGAAAGGCCAGGCATACGACTGTTTTAGAGCAACAGAAAGGAAAGGCACAGGTTAGACAAGTTTTTAAAGGCTTCAAAAATATGAACAATTACAACTTCAAAACTCACTACTGAGTATTGAGAGGACAAGTACCATGTACGAAGTTCACATAACAGTTAAAAATCATGCAGCAAAAATTTCACCTTGTAAAATCTTAAATACTTCGAAGTTGTAAAAATACTTCTAACCAAAATATAAAAGAAGAAAATTCTTTCTCATACATCCAATAAAAATATTTACCAGCAATAAAAAGGTAAAACAAGAAATATCAAGAGGCCAAGCTACACCTGGTTTTTACAAGACATGTAGATAAGACATACGTTTGATCCTACTCAACTTACCTGATGCTTCTTGGTCATCAGTTCTTTGACAATAGAGCTGCAGTACCTCATCTGCTCAGACAGTTTTCCCTTTTTTCCTTTGGTGCTATGCTGAGCCTGTGGTAATTTGCAAACACAAAAGCAGAGACACTTAGAACTGTTCAGAATGTTGAATCAGCTTTCAATTCCAATCATTTGATGTTTGCGTACTTGCCATTGTTACATAAATTTCCCCAGATTGAAAAAGTTATTTTATCTATTCTTTTTCTTTTTTTCTCATAAAGACCGCCCTGATGCTGGAAAGCACCAATCAATTCCATGGAAAGATTTTACAATTGGCTACTGTAAGAGTTAATATTTGCTCTGATACCTCAATTCTTCCTGCGAATTGAATCAGTTTTTACAAAAGGATTGGATTTGAGCCAGCTGGAATGGCATGTTCACAAGAAGAAATCCCAAACATTCAATTCTAATTGTCTGAGGATGAAAGTGAAATGGTTTTTATCCATGTTATTCGACATACAGCTGGAGGAAGTTATTGTAAGTCTTCTACACCCACAGACCCTCATTGATATTTCGCCTCTTAACTTTATTCTGAACCACTTATTCATGCAGGGCATTCAATTTTCTTAAACCAATTCATGCTGTAAAAAAAATTTCTGAACCTGAAAAATGTGGCAAAGAAATTAATTACCTTAGCAGATCAGAAAAACAAGATAAAAGCATTCAATAGGTTAAAATGAATTATTTTTTTAATTCAAATTAAAAATTAACAAGTGGATAACTGGATGGCACTGCTACAACTAACCTAAATCTTATTTTCAGTGTTATTCTTGCTCAAACATTAGTGCCTCAATAACAAAAATCTAAGTAATAACACAGACCTTATAAGAGCAAAGAAAAAAGATTTTGTATAATCCGCACTCACTGATCCACACCAATCAAAAGCAAACCTATATTTACATCAGTATATGCGTCACGACGCGATGGAATCAGGTGCTCGTCAATTTCCAGGCTCCCATCTATCTTGGAACTGAAGTCTCCATTTTTTCGATTGAAGGACAAGGGGGTCGCCTGGTTTCAGAGGTAAAATTTGCAAGAAAATGGCCACCAAAGTTGGCGACTTCCATGGTCTGAGAGTTCTTGAAAATTGTTGGTGTAATTTTCTTAGCTCTTAATCAATGTTTTACAGTCAAATCTACACAGAAATGCCTTTATAAACAGACATAAATTATATTGAACAAAAGAAAAATTTTCAATGAAAATTGCCAAACCAGCGGAAAAATGCAGTTTCTTCTATTTCATTATTTTGACGAGCACCCAATTTCACCTGGGCACCTCATATTTATCTCATTAATCTAAAATTAAAAACAACTTTAGCTGACATTTAATTGAATTGAAAGATAATAACTGCACAAAACATTGGCATGCACAATAAAAGTCAACGAATATGAACACCACATCGTGACAAGTGCGCAAGAGTGAAATGGAAGTATAGTCAACATTGCTCCAAAAGAAAAGAGAGAAAAAAACCACGCCGTGTATCTACATTTCACTTCTGCACCTGCACACACACAACACAACACCCCCCCATGTACACAAACTATGCAGTTGCGAGCGCCGTAAAACACTTTACAAAAACCAAAAAAACCCCCCCCAACACACACACATATTAAGTAGCAATACCCGTAACTCACAGAGTACAAATCTTTACAAAAAGAGTCCTCCAAATCTGCTGTGGGGCAATCATAATCAACAGCATATCCTATTCTCCCATGACCAGTCCTTGTACTTAAGTTCATTGTATCCCAATAAAAAGCCATTGGTACTTTCTACAAAGTAGCATTAACATCATACCAGGCCGACTGCAACCCCCACCCCTTTAGAGTAACAACACTGTTAACAGTGCTATATAAAAAAAAAGCATATATATGAAAGTCAAATTCAATATCAGTACCCTTCAATAATCAATCGACTATTTCGCAAACAGAAAGGTTAAGATTAGTAATAAAAAAGTGAAAAAAGTGCCACAGACTGTTGCAGCAAAACTTACACTGGCATCACTTACATTTCCCTGCTCATCGGGAAGGTCTCGTCTGGGTTTTTTAATTTGACGTACACTTTCTCTGCGGTTTGGCTGACCCTTGCCACCAATCTTCATAGGTTCAAATGGTGGATCATACATCATGGGTGGCATGTTTGTAGGTCCAACGATGTTCCCTGGTGTTGTGGTGTCAGCCTTGCGTTTTAAACTCTTTTTGGGCTATACAGAATGGAAAGTGAAAAAACAAAAGCTTTAACCGAACACTTTCCAGCACACATATAGATCAAAGACCATATAACTCTTTAAAATCTATGACACTCTAAAAAGAGAAAAAAGGATTTGCAAAGTACACGACTATGTCTAAAATAAATTACAAATGAGAGAATACTTTCAGGAAAAAATTCTCCAATTACCCTGAATGGAAATGATCAAGCAGAGTTAGCAATCATTCTGTACTGATCATGGCAAAGACAGGCCCACTTTTCCATCTTTATGTTCCTTTTTTTATGAAAAATATATATTTCTCGATGCTTTTTTCAGCTTTAAAAAAAAGGATTTTTGGATTCCCAGTATTGTATCTTGATATCTTCTTTGCTTGACAATCAGTTCCCTTTCTTTTTTTTTTCACCAGTACAGATAGTATTCAAGAATAAAACTAGGGTTTAAACAATTTGCATTGTGCACACCAATTAGAAGTCAAGCATACCCACTGTAAAATGGGTGAAAAGTGGAAATCTTTTCATAATGTACAAATTTCGCTATGTGCGTGATCTAAATACAGGGAAAAAAATCTATACTCTGGGAGCGCGTTTTGCTATGCTCGTGCTACATGGGGGGATCCGACAAAAGCACGCTACCTTGGCCGGTTGAGATGGAGGGAGAACAGCGGGCGGCATGGCCTGAGCGGCGGGCTGTATATCCTCTAGTGGGACTGTCGCAGACATTGCCAGTTTGGAGGCCGTCTGAGAGGCAGCAGTGACAGCGACGGAACTTGCAGCAGCGTTGGCCGTTGCAAGCTGAGCAACTTTAGAGGGTGACTGGTAAGCAGGAGCAGTGGCTGAGCGAGGAGGCGTGCTCCTTGGAATGGGCATGGGTAGAGCGGGCTTGTCCGATGAATTGAGGTTCTTCAGAGCTGACCTAGCGGCAGCTGCAGCCACAGCCTTGGCCCCTCCTCTACCCCTCTTCCCACCTACGGACAGTTCGATTTCCTGTTGAGAAGATATGTCAAGTTTTAATACTAGTAAGAGTTTTAGGAGACTTGCAACACAAAGAGGTCATACAGGTACCGACAATTAGATGCCTAGAAAGGGGGAGTACAGATAAGGTTAACAGATTTTTACAAGGAAAGGAGCAAACCACATAAAAGCACATGCCACCCACCCCCAGTTAAAAAAGTTTTGACAATAACATTAGTTTCAAAAACCCTTTCCCAGAATGGCCTTCCTGAATTTTCAATTTACTTTATCAGTGCTTCCACCAGCTGAAGCTAAAAAGTAAGGAAAATTCCGTCGGGGGCCCCCCAAGAAATTGAAATTTAATACTTTTAAAGGGTTGAAAATGGCATTTGGGAGCATGTTTGAAGAGATCGCCAACAACCCATACTACCTTTTTTTTTCACGAAGATTTTGTCTTGTTTGATTTCTTCACACATATCTTTCCACTGCTGGCAATGTTTAAAAGCAGATTCCCCTTCCATTGCTACTTTAATATAATAAATTTGTCATCGCACCATTGATAGAAAGCAAACCTGGGAATAATGAATAGATATGTCTGCTACCTTCACAATAGTTACCCGCCAGCGTGTACCCTAATTTTCCTCAATTTTCACGTCTGAATGTCGCATGTCACAACCTCGGAACACCACTTCGAATTATTTTTTATTTTAGTAAGTTTTAGCACAAATGTCTTTCATCGCGGCCCTTATCGCGTTCCCGTGCGCAGAATCTTCGCACAGATAATTTCTCTAGATCTAGACAATAAATTTGCGAAAAAGTTTCTTTCTGACTAATTTTCTTTGATCACAAGTCAATATACTTGATCAACACGCAGATTTTCCAGCCGCAGCAACAATCCAAAGATAGACAGACGGCATGAGAGAATGATAGAAAACAGGAAAGTGGCACAAAAAATTCGCCAGATTTTGATAAATCTGCAGGTAAAACATGTACTGCCGACCAACCCGTATTGAATGCATGGGGCATAGCCCAGGCGGTCAGCCTAGGGCACAGCGGATTAATGGCCGATGGCAGGAAATGTGCAATCTGGCAGGCTTCTATACCGTAACTATTGCCAAGATAATTACTGTAAATATTCGTAACTTATACTATACAAGACGATACGAAGGCGAGTACGGATCTTTTGCTACGGAATTTCGGTCGTCCTGCGCTGATAATGATGGAGGAACAAGTACAGAACTGGCAGAAAGTACAGATTTCCGTAAAAATACGGAAGAGTGGAAGCACTGTTTATAATGAAACTGCAAACAAAGCAAGTGAGTGGTTGGCGGGTGCTCTGGTGTGGTTTGCTCCTTTCCTATTAAAAAAAAATGTATCGTCTCTACCTCCTCTCCTTTTTTGTGTTTGTTAACTCTCTTGTAACACTTTTAACCTTCCGCACTTGTATGACCTTAATGTGTTTCAAGTACTGTAATAGGGTTCTGCATCCTAAAAGTCACAGCAAAATTCAACCAAATATATATACACCTTACACTCAAAATCAAAACAATGTGATTTGATTGATAGCACTCCAATCAACACAGTGTGCATAATTTAGGAAAACAAAATATTCTACTCCATCATAGTAAACAAAATGAAGTGAACCATTACAAATGTGTCATTTTGATCAACAGTGCACACAATACACATCTCACACGAAAAATACATAACTCACTATCACCATGCTTTTTTTTTTAACTGGATGAACAAAACATTGTAGTTCTATTTCCTTGCAACAGAGACAATCCCAAGTTGACTACATAAAACATTACCTCTGGAGGCATATCTGCAACCTTGTTCAGGAAAAGCTTCTCCAATTCTTGCGCCATCAAAGTAATATCCTGAAATAAACCCAAACCAAACCGATGCTTGAAAAACAAAAGGGCTTAGAGAACTTTCTACGACTATTACAAAATATTTCCACTATTCGTGGTATTGTCTTTAAACATTTGCTTCAGGAAAAAGAAGTCAACTAAATTAAATACATCTTTTGGTAAAAACTTGAAGGCCCTAGCAAAACACACAAGCCTCCAAAAAGGACCACAACTGTCAAAATACCACAAATGCCCACACAATACTTACATCTCCAGGCTTGTTGTAAACATAGCAATTTGTGAACATGGTGTTGAAATCCTGCATGGCTTCCTTGGCATTGTGATAATAGTATGACTCTAGGCGCTTCTTGATTGTTCCCAAATCCATGGGTGTCTTGATGATTTTGTGATAGTCCTGGAAAGGCAAAACAATATATCCAGATTAAAGGTGACAAACAAATATGACCTGCATCTGCAGATATAACCATACTGTCTAGGAGCACAATTCACTATATCAAACCAATTTGATGGTTAACCCAGGAAAAACATAAACAGAGTAGCGTTTAAAAAACCCAGAGACACAACCACCATAAATGAAATACATTTGATCTTTTATCAAAAGAGTATGTACAGTCAAACAGTCAATGAGGCAAAGGTGAAAATATGATAAATAGAAGAAATAAAATATCTGATAAATGTTTGTCATTGCTTCCAGGCAACGAAAAAGCTTAAAAAAAATATTGTAAAAAAGAGCGCTATGATTTATGTTGATTTACAGCAAATGGAGGTATGTTGCACCATGGTTCAACTTTAAAAATGGAGTCATCGGACCTGTGATTTCAAGACATTCATACCAAAGTTCGGTGTTCTATGCAGACTAACGAATCTATGAAGAAGTATTTTGTTCGTTAACAAACTGCAACACTTTGGTGACATAATTTAAAGCTTCATCCCTTTATCTCACGCAAGTCTTTTCCCGCACCTGTTGTGGGAAGCCCAGCCGAATGCCTATGTCTGACCGGCACCCCGTGTGTGATCATTAAGACACAACAATGCTTTTAATTCACTGCGTTACAGGCCGGAAACGCCACACAAATTACTTTCTGCTGATTAAAATTTCGTTTCGTTCTTGTTTCCGGGTAGTAGGTTTTGTGTAGCAGATGATTTGGTCAAGTACCTCTAAAAGAATTTCTGCGCATGGTCAAATTGTGCCCATTTTCGAAAGATCATAACACCAAAGCGATAAAAGATTTCTGTCGTTTATTTGGCATGTTATCGTACTCTATCTGATGTTTCTGTGGTGTAATGTGTATGTTGTGCAAGGGGGGGGGGGGGGGGGGATTTTTGAAAACGTCAAAAAAAAAAAAAAAAAAAAGAGCCCAGACTCTGGTGCTAATTTTTCAAAAATACCCCAGAATCAAGAGTTAAAACAAATCTGAAAATGACAAGTCTGGAACATGTCGAAACAATATAGCAAAACTCGTAGCATGCAAAAGTATAGAATTAATTTCAAACTGGGATTCTTACGGGTAACTGCAGATTCACAGCATCCACAGGTTTGTGAAAGGGCCAAGCAAACTGGTGTTTCCATACAGCCTTCACTACTGTCTTCAGCATAAACTGAAGCTGGTTTGTATTGCGACCCCGTCGGACCTTCGTCTTCGATGGGGGTGGTGGAGGTGGCTCGTCATTGCCGCTGTTCCCATCATCGTGGTTGTTGAAGTCGTAAACCTGTAAGTCAATAAATATGCACCAATGTATAATGCATGCATTCACATTTGAAACGCCGAGTCACTTTTTTTTTAATCGCCTCATGCTTTAACTATGAAGGGTCGCGAGTATGAAACCCCTGATTTAGCACAGAAGATAACCACTCTGGGCCTGAATATAAAACCAGTAACCTTTTTACTCTAAAAGATCCGTTCTGATACATGCCGCAAATTCCTAGAACAGAATCCTTAAAATATCATACACTATGTTTTAAAAAATGTATTTAAAATCTTTACTTTATGATCTGATGTGACAAAGTCGGGAAAAGAACATCGTTTCTTGTAAGCCTACTTCTATTTCCTCTGTTGTTTTGTATGGGCTAGTTATTTCTTTCTCCCTATTTTGTTGTCACTATCAGTTTCACCAGTTTGCATTCCTATCCCATTTCATCAAATGTTTTTTTTTAAATTAACTGCTCTTGTGAAATTTAATTACAATGCTACAGTAGATCTCGAAATAAACTTTCAAGGTGCCTTTGTTCGATCAGAATCATTTTTGGGCCGAGTTGTTGAGTATTTTCATAAATTTTGTTTGTTTAAATTTGTACAAATTCCAGCTCCATTGAATGTCTTGATTCTAATGTACATCTATTTTCTTCTAAAAGAGACTATTAGAAGATTGAATCCCTGGACCAGGCCAAAAACCTGAAGCTGAATTATTTATATGAAGAATAACAAACCACCAGCAGGCTTTCGCAAATTAACTGTTAAGGTCATATGAGCGCCCAGAACACAAGTTCATAACTTTGAGTAAAGACAACGGCTTTTATAAAATCGAGAATTCTGTGGGATACACGAAGAACAAATTCTTTAAGTTAGCACATTTAAAATATTTCCTCTGGGTCTCCCCAAAGTCCAGACATTCTCTTAGAAAGCACCTGATAGTAAAGTCTGAATCACGTCCTGACATAAAACATTTTTTCTTCTCCCTTAGGAGAAATCTAAGCACCAAGGTGTGTCCTCGGGGTTCCCATTAACCAAGGGGGAAAATGTCCTGTTTTTTTATCTTTCCATTTTTTCTCCTGGATTTTGTTAGTATTTTTATTTTAAAGGGGTTTTTTTCTTTTTAAAGATGACACAGCTATGAAGAACAAGTGAAGTGAACTGCGAGATAAAAATTGTACTATGTCCATGAATAGTCCCTTTTCCAGGGGTGCCAAGGACAGGGGTTGTAGGATAGCTGTAAGGTAAACAAAGGTGTGATGAAAACAACAGGCTCATCATTGTTTGGGGGGGGGGGGGGGGGTGTTAAATTATTGAAGGGCTGCCTACCTCAAATCTCCCATTTCATCTTGAATGAGGGTCAAGATCAGGTAGTTTGGACTAATAATAATAAATAGCATTTATACTGCGCATTTCCATTTTCTAAAAGATGCTCAATGCGCATTACAAAGAAAAAGACATCACATCTTATTAATTGCCATGAGTGTACGTAAAACAAAGTATTATACATATAATATAGATGCATATGTGTAAAAATTTATATGAGAAAAACAGTCTCGCAGTGAGGTTGGAAATGTGTTCACTAAAAATATACAATGCAATAAAAAATTCACGAACGGTCGCAATAAAGTTGAAACGTGAGTAACTAGAAACATTCATTCTATTCAGATAGAAAAACATTTCCGTTCTCTCTCTCTCTCTCTCCCTCTCTCTCTCTCTCATACGCTATTTCCTCAGTCTCAGTCTGGCATACACATGCATATATATAATTATATTGCAGTAAATCATTATGACAGGTATGCTTTGGTGAATAAAAAATGCTTCAGCTGATTTTTGAAAATGGAAATTGTTAGGGCAGATCTTATTTTATATGGGAGTTCGTTCCATACCGGGGGACCAAAAAACAAAAATGAACGCTCGGCGTAAGTTTTGTAATTTTGTTTTGGAGTTTTAAGAATTAGATTATCAGACTAGACTTATGTTGCACTGGGACAAAAAAAGCGAAAAAAACAACTCTTCCCTTGTTACAGTAATCATTGGGTCAAACTTGCTCTCAGTAATATCATGTCTAAGTTTGACATAAGGTAAATTTATTATTTCCCCCGCCAATTCTGCCTAGAGGGATGCTGAAATTTTGTTTCTACTGTCTTTAAACACTGAGAAATTGAGTTTTTTTTAAAGGCACTTTCAGCACTTTTGTTCACATTGATCAGCTGAGCATGTCTCGCAATCGATTCTCTCAGCCTTTCTCACATACACATTTTTTTCTTTTATTTTACTGCTAGGCTTGCATGCGATCGATAAACACATATCTAGGCTTGCAAGCAGTCACGTACCTTCGCAAAACGTTATCACCAAAATAGCTTTAAAAAGGAGAAAAGATTCACTTTTTGACTTAAATTTGCAAGTTATTCAAATTATGAGCGAGATGGGAGGAAACAAGAATGAAAAAAGTGAGAAAAGTTACTCGATCGAAGACCTGAAGGCACAGCTCAGTTTGTGTCAACAGGCAATAGACAATCCTCTACTAACCAAGTCTACATCATCCATTGAACAGGAAAGAGAAAAGAAAATTTTCGCCAAAAGTATGAGACATCAAACCTGCAACCTTTGAAAAATGGATACTAAATAACAATCATCCAGAGTAGCTGCCAGTAAAACCAAAATCTCAAACAGTTATACAAAAACTCCAGTGACAGAATGGGCCAGTTCGAAATCGAACCACACAAATATCTACATACAGTGGTGGGACACATCTTGGACTCTTCCCAGATCCAACTTCATTCAGGCATTCATTTTTTAACTACTGCCTAACCAGTAAAAACCCTCCAACTAAATTACTAAATGCAAAACTGTATTTCAGTCAAAGAACACATTGCCAGGACACAGATCCCTGTGAGCCCTGTGAGCCCTGTGAACACCAATGGTTGGTGCAAGAGCTACATTCATCATCCCACTCGGTGCAACATGCTGACAAAATGCTCACCAATCAGCCTGACCAGAGAAACTACTTCTTAGCTGTCAAAAATAGTTAAAAATGTTCCTCAGGCGTGAATTAACTTTATCTAAGCAATCTAAAAAAATCCCAGTCAACATCCTCATTCCTAAGACCTCTCAGGATACAGTTGTGTTTCAGGAAGTAATATGTTCAGACTCCGGGTAAATCCGAGTGCATCTGAAACATATCATGTCCTTAACACAACATTAAGTACTTCAAACCTGGGGTTACAAAACTTCAGGCCATGGGCTGGATTTTTGTAGCAGATTCAAAATAAATTTATTGAACCCTAGAGCTAGAGTGTAAATTTAACATCTTTTTCTTGCTTTTTGGAAAATTTGTTATCCTCAGATCTTTTTTTTTTAAATCATTTGTGCACTGATAAATCAACAGGTTACACCTGGTTATTTTTCTTTGTGTGTATTCCGTGCACAATATCAAACAATTAGCCTAATACCGCCTGCATTCAGCATTCTCTCAGTTCTCCAGCCCACTTTCTAAAGTTTCATGACCCCTGACCTCTGCTTTAGAAGAAAATGCACTAAAGAATTAAACAACTCACATCAGCAGCATTTGCCGATGCTGATCCTTGCTCAGAACTCATGCTGACACTGTCGTTCACCGCACTGGAAAAAAAATAATAACATGTTAGGCAGGACATACATGAAAAAGTAAGAAGGTAGATCTAGGTGAGAATTTCACTTGCCTAGACAACAACAGGGAAGAGTATTTGAACATTTGAGACTTCTTTTCTTGTGACAGTACTGCCATGATATATTCACAACATATTTTCAAAACATTTTAAAGTGTATAGATTCTAGAAACATTTAGATCTACTAGATCTAGACCTAGCCTTCAAACTACAATGTCGCAAGTCATAAGCTTTTAACTTTTAAAAGAAAGAAGCAATGTCAACATAATAAAATAACATAATTGATAGCATAAATGCGCATCTCTAGCCCTCCGTTGTACTTTGCCGGACCTGGAGCAGGCCAAGCCAGCAGAGTCGCGAGCAAATAGAGTACCTGGGCCAACCCGCGACCACTTGTTGTATTTTGCTTCTCAGCAGTCTCTGTCAGCAAAATAGGTCAGGCAATCCATGTTCAGGGCCGCATCAGTGTGTCAACTTCCGATTTACTGTAATATCGTCAATCATTCCAAAACGTCATTCGCAGATTTCGCATTTTAACATGTTAATGCTCTGCCCTTGGCGCGACCGCATACGGAACAGGGCGCGACCATGCGCGCACAGATATGACAGGTGCAAGAAAGTTGTTAGTACACCATTTAAAGGTTAGTAAAATCATTTCTTTATCAAATTATGATGAAAACAATCATCTTATTATTAATAACAGAGGGTACAGAGACAAGGGGTCGCGGGTTGGGCCAGCTACTCTAGTTTAGTAACTGAAGAAAACTTCTCTAAGAATGTTTCTGATAAGCCTTTCACTTCGAACTCGACTGCTGCACTAGCAGACGATTGACGTTCTCGGAAAAGGATTGACCAAAAGTGGAACTAGACAAGGCACGTAACTCTAATAAAACAGATTGCACACGACCTGCATAGAAGGAAAAATTGGGAACTGGTCGCGTTCTCAGGGCACTGTCGCGCCAAGGGCGGATGTCTCTATAAGAATAGTGGACCACGTGATTAGATTGACCAATTAGCCTGAAGGTATCAGGGTTGTGGGTCAAAGGGCACGGTCGTGATGACTGAAAAACACGGTAAGAGACGTCAGTCGATTGTTGGCAGTCGAAGGGCGATGACGTAGAAAACTGAGCAGGAGAGAGAGTAGTGGAGCCCGGAAACGAAGAATAGCGGGCCACTAGGCACCAGGGCACCATAGCGAAAGTAGTTCCGACCGGTGGTCCGGTAAAGTACAATCTTACCAAGGGGTATCCTGGAGTGACATCAAACAAGATGGGGGCCGTACCTAAAAATAATTTGCGTCTTTCTACGTTTAATCGCATGTGGGAAAAACTGCCGCTGACATCATCCGACATAGACTAGATCTAGAATATAAGGTGGTACAAAAGAAAATGGAAACCCCCGAATGACTGACCTGGGCTGACCAGACAAACAATGAATACTAAGCTTGGGCAGGCTTAGCCTACTACTAGGTAACTAGGCCTGGGTTAAGCCCATCTCACTATTTGTATTAGATCTAGATCTAGATCTATATTTAACAGCCAAAACCTGACTTAATACAAATGATACCAACAGAACATAATGCAATAGAAAGAACAATTGCTAATATGAACACATTCCGAGGATCCCTCCCCACAAACAGGCTAACCCAGTAAACCACACCAAGACTAAGAAGAGACAAGACTGTTTTGGGTTGACGAAAGATCACAACCTACAATCATTACCCTCATTCCAAAACAACTTGCTTTAAGTGGTCAATGAAATATGTGAGTTAGCAATACTGTGGACAAACAATATAGGGTATAAAATACGTCCAAAAAGGTACAGTTCGTGTTCAAACTGCAAGAGCAAAAAGGAAACGATCTCATCGCCATTTTGTCGGTGGAAAGCGCCTTCCCCCCACATAATAATCCTCTGCTCAACACAGTTCTGTGAACATAGAGCAACAAATACACACACTTTCAAGGCTTCAACTGTACCTTTTAAGTCCTTGGAAACATGCACCACATATGAAATACACTGTAACCTTTAATTTTCATTAATTTAAGGAGACGAGCGTTATTTTGCGGATAGCGTTGCGTCAGATTAAACAGCAACTATGGCGGAGAGGTCGTTCAGAACAGATTTGACAAGGAAAGACACAAATGAGTTGCACATGATGAAAATGAGCATTGACAACAATAATAATGAGAATATACCATGAATTAACACTTTGGACGTTCTGCTGGTACCCTGGTAGCGCCGGATGGCTCTTTGGGTCCATAGCATAGGTCAGATTGTCATCAGAGACATTCGCCTCAGCCAAGTACATTACACTCTCCCGTCTGCCTTGGCGAGAGGGAGCCTCGTCCCGTTCAAAAAGCTAAGATTTCATTGGCTAATAAGGGTCACATGGTATACATGGGGCAGTCATTTGGGCATAAACGTACTTGTAGAATTACGTAGATTTACTCCGATTTTGATCGTCAGAGTTTATTAGGGTATACCACAATGATTATAAAGTGTAATGTATGATTCACAAAGTCTAAATAGTACTAAAATGGGGGAAACGGCTTAACCCTACGCGGACTAGGCCTATGAGTCCTTCGTAGGCTAACATTGCCCAAACCGTGTGTCGTGTTATTGTGCAAACTCATCTGGCTTTCCATTGGTTCCTACAGTCACATGATATTACTTATCCGAATCGCATTATTCGGAGCTTTTCTAATTTTGCGGTCTTTTGCGGCCTCGGCCAAGGCTCGGGGTTTTGGGGGGGGGGGGGCTTTTTCCCTGAAAAGGCCGAGCCCTGGACGGTCAGAAAACGTATAGGCCGAGCCTATATTTATATAAAAAATACTCTAGCGTAATTCCGGTTCATTGAAAAGCGCGCCGTTGAGGGCCCAGATAAAGGGCAATAGAGGGAGGTTCCGCACACATGACCACAGCGATACTAGTGTTTTGATGAGCTTTAAATCAATTAGTAGAATATAATTGTTGTTGCTGTAGCGACCACCACTGTTATAACTGTAATATTTTCTGTAGGCTATTAGTGCTACTATTATACTACCGTATTATCGTCTTTTCTTCTTCTTCTTTTTCTCCTCCTCCTCCTCCTCTTCCTCCTCCTCCTCCTCCTCCTCCTCCTCCTCCTCCTCCTCCTCCTCCTCCTCCTCCTCCTCTTCTTTTTCTTCTTCTTCTTCTTCTTCTTCTTCTTCTTCTTCTTCTTCTTCTTCTTCTTCTTCTTCTTCTTCTTGTGACTGTGTCTGAGCATTTTGTAAGGTAAGAATTTTTAATTAAAAATCCGAGTTACACATTCAAACGGGAAGTAATCAAATGAAGACAGCGCCGTTCTAGACATACTTTGGGGGAGTTAATAAATGTGTTAATACATATATACTTACTTTTTTGTTTGTTTGTTCGTTTGTTTGGGTTTTTTTCTGTAAGTGTTTATGGCGCAGGCAACTGCATAAGGTCATATGAGCGCGCGGGACATACTAAACATTTTAATTTGGTAGAGAATTCACTTTCTTCATCCACCGCCTCACCTCCTTTGCTCCCGCCATTGGGCCCCTGACTCTTTCTGCAGCCTTTCTACTGCTCCTCCTTATCGCTCCTTCACTGCTGTCTTTCAGCCACACCCCTGACCTTACAACAGGACAGATCTACACCTAGCCTTCTCGCTTTAGGGCAAAAATCTCGGAGGTCCTGTGTGCAAGTTGCGCTCGTTAAAGATCCCTTAGTGATCCAAAATCGTTAAGAGTAGGCTTGAGCCTCAACCAGGCTAAAATTCAAAATTTTCTACCAAGTGAAAATGCTTAATGTCAATGTGTCCCGCGAGCTCATAAGACATTATACCGTTTCAAACGCCCTAAAACACTTACCCCCCAATATACTAATATACATCACAGGTGACAGGCCTTATGACACATTCAGACGTAAAAATACGATGCAAATGATCAACACCTCCACCAATGATCAGATGACTATCAACGAAACACGTCTACAGGGAGTTGAATCCTTCATAGACAAGGTTGGGGGGAACAGACTCGGGTGGAAAGATAAGAATAAGAAACGCAAGAGGTGCTTGCACAGAACTAAGTAACAGCTTAGTTGTAGTAAGGTTTTACGGCGCTCGCAACTGCATAAGGTCATATGAGCGCAAATGGGTGGATGTCAATAGAGAATCAGGATTTCTCTGCTCACCTCTCTAGCCTCAACAGCACAAAGTCTGCTTCGACTATCAAGGCACCCCGGTTTAAAACCCGGTTATAGCAGTTCACAAAAGTGTGACAAACATACAAGAGAAAGAGGAAAATTATGATAGTAAGGATGAGGAAAGAAAAGGCAGTATTTCCCCCTATGTTGTTTCGGCACAGTATGAGCATGACATTGATAAGTCTACTGTGCATAATTATGAACGCATTAACATCCCCCCTTTGGGAATAGTCTAAAGACACTTCAGTCAGTGGTACTGCCCTGGTGAGGGGGCGGGGGGGCGATATGTCAACATGCAGTTATTCAAGAAAAATCCTTAAAATGCACCATGGGAACAAACAAATCAACAGAAAATTGAAAGAAATCAGAAAGAGAAAATGAAAGTGGATTGGACACGCCTTCAAAAAAGTAAAAACCAACATTCCCCACCAAACAAAGAAAAAAAGGAAAGCGGCGTGTCCACTACAACCCGACTTTTTTGTTACAGGGAGGAAGCAAATCAGTCTGTAGGTTTCCGGTGTGCGTGTCCACCTATAACTGTCAGTTTGGAAACGATCAGACCAGACAGTTGGCCTACTGGCCTCCCTGCTATGTACATTAGACCATTGTTGTAGCTTTTCGTTGTGCTTTTAGACACTCTTGGCGTAAATAAATGCGTACTAGTATATCTAAATATTTCTACTATCAGTTTTTCATCTTCTATCTTTTTTCTCAACCTTTCTCTTCAAACTCCGAGTAAAAGCTGACTGAGTAACAAATAACAAACCAATGTTTTTCACACAACCTTATCAGTAAATCAAAACGTTTGTATTCACTGCATGAAAAACCAAACAAGACCTACGCCTCAAGAAAGAGTGTCTTTTGATGTTTCTCTCGTACCAGTAATGTACTTTTATTTTTTAATCATTTTTTAAAAATAGTGCCTTGTGCCTGTTTTTGAGTAAAGCCATCAGCGAATTTGCTACTGACACCACCGACGAAACCAGGTCGTCAGTAGTCACCAGACTGTGTCCTCAGTGTCGGACTATAAATAGGTGGAAATTAGAATTAATAATTTTTTTTTTTTTTTTTTTTTTTTTTTTTGTAAAGTGTTTTACGGCGCTCGCAACTGCATAAGTTCATATGAGCGCGCGGGACACACCTAATGTTTTCAGTTGGTAGGAAATTTGGAATTTTGCCCGGGTGGCGGCCGAAGCCTACTCTTATCGATTTTAGACCACCGAGGGATCTTTAACGTGCGCAACTTGCACACGGGCCCTCCGAGATTTTTCGCCCTTGTCCGAGAAGGCTAGGTGTAGATCTTTCCTACCCGAAGATCAGGGGTGTGGCTGAAAGACAGCAGTAAGAAGAAGCGAAGGAGAAGCAGTAGAAAGGCTGCAGAAAGAATCAGGAGCCTAGAGGAAGGGGCAAAGGAGGTGAGGGGGTGGGGGCAGAAAGAGGAGACGAAAGCAGACGACAGAACATGGCTAGAGAGCAGGAAATGAGGTGAAAGGAGACAAATTTAGAGAAGAAATTTTTCGGTCGCTACCCGGATTCGAACCCGGGACATTTTGAATGAGAGGCCAACACCTTAACCTCTAGGCCACGAGAGCCCCCTGGGTTTTTTTAATTAGTAAAATTGTTAAATGCGTTTAACCATTATAGTTTACGCGAAGACTTTGCTTATTTTGAGGCGTTGATTACGAATTTTATGACGTTAGGTTTTTCATCCAAACTTAAAATATTTTTTTTAAAGCTCTGGCGGGGCCTATGGTTGATGAGGGTCACCACAAAGCCCGACAAAAATGCTGCACGCAGCGTTCCAACCAACACATCTCTTGTAGGGAGGAGTTGTGTCGTTTTGGTAGACACAGCCAAGCGGAATTTCCTAATTACCGCTGTTTTCTGAGGTTAAAAACCGGTACTCCATTTCGACAAGCGACTCTCCGAAAGACAGACGACAAACGGTCGGTCGATTTCTGGTTTGGTGGACACGGGGCCAAAAAGTACCTGGAGGATGGACTTAGATTCGGACCTTGATGAGATGGGATATCGCCTGCTGGACAGAGGATGAGACTATAATTACATTTGTATATAAATACACACACATATATATATATATATATATATATATATATATATATATATATATATATATATATATATATATATATATCTCGGGACAGGGGTACAGGAGAGGTCTTTGGCCTATACTCCGGCACAGGGGAAGAGATGATGATGATGAAGATGATTTTTTGTTTGTTTCCTTAATGGGCCTGACGGACTCCACGAAGAAATCTTGGAGCGAGAGCGAGGCTCTTTTTTCTCGTCCAAATAACTCCATTCGAATTGCCATTGTTCCTGGACATTCTAACATATGTTTATCATCCTCCTTTTCATGGCTGCATCTTCGACAACATGGGCTGAGCTCTTCATTCACAAAGTTCTTATACCATCTTAAACTCCAATGATGGTCCGACCGCAGTCTGGCCAGCTCAACCTGGTCCCAGCGACATGTGATAGATTTTTGTTCCCGCTTATAGGAGTAACCAGAATACACACCTTCGCAGTATCCTGCGACAGCCGATCCATCGGTGAAAATTGTCACATCCGCACCAACCTCTTTGATCACATCCTCAGCTGCTTCACGTCCCTTTACAGGATCATCACCTTTTCCTTTTACTCCTATCAGTTCTGTCCGAATTTCGATTTCGCCACGGGTCTCCCATGGACAAGCTCTCACCAGATTGATCGGCCATCGATTCTCTGCTTCAGGGGGGGAGGTGGTCTGCTAGATCGGTGCCCATCCGAAACCAGCTTTTCCTGCCGTTTTTAGGCTTGACTGCTTGATCAAGGGCTTTCTTTCTAGGATGGTTGTCTGGCAATCACTTAGTCATCTCTATAGACTTGAGGCATGTTCTTTTTGTGTAGGTGGTGTAGTGCTCAATTCAGGTCTCATAGCGCAGCGTTTCTGTTGGTCTTGTTTTGAGCTGACCTGATGCAGGTCGGAGGGCTTTGTTTTGTATTCTGTCCAGGGCCTTTGCACTAGTCTCACTGAGCCAAGGCTGCCAAACTGGGGCAGCACAACCCATCTTGCTTTTCACAAACATCTGATATACTTTCTTGAGCGACTCCTTACACCAGCCCCATTTTGAGTTACTGACAGCACCGACAACCTTCATTTTTGAGGTTGCACTTTTGGACACCTCCTCAGTGTGCTTGTTGAAGGTTAGCTGTCTATCCAGATGATGTTGATGATTTTTTTTGGTTTTGTTTCCTTAATTGGCCTGGTGGACTCCACGAAGAAATCTTCGAGTGAGAGCGAGGCTCTTTTTCGGTTCCATTGACATTATACTCAGAGGCACATCCACTCGTCCAAATAACTCCATTCGAATTGCCATTGTTCCTGGAAATTCAAACATAACATATTTGACATCCTCCTTTTCATGGTTGCATCTTCGACAACGTGGGTTGAGCTCTTCATTCACAAATTTCTAATACCATCTCATGATGATGATGATGATGATGATGATGATGATGATGATGATGATGATGATGATTTTTGTTTTGTTTCCTTAATGGGCCTGACGGACTCCACGAAGAAATCTTGGAGCGAGAGCGAGGCTCTTTTTTGGCTAGATTGTCAATATGCTTAGCGGCACCTCCGCTCGTCCAAATACCTCCATTCGAATCGCCATTGTTCCTGGACATTCAAACATATGTTTGACATCCTCCTTTTCATGGCCGCATCTTCGACAACATGGGTTGAGCTCTTCATTTACAAAGTTCTTATACCATCTTAAACTCCAATGATGGTCCGACCGCAGTCTCGCTAGCTCAACCTGATCCCAGCGACATGTGATAGATGATTGATGCTGATGATGATGATGCTGATGATGCTGATGATGATGATGATGATGATGATGATGATGATGATGATGATGATGATGATGATTTTTTTTTATTTCCTTAATGGGCCTGACGGACGCCACGAAGAAATCTTCGAGCGAGAGCGAGGCTCTTTTTTGGCTCCATTGCCAATATGCTTAGCGGCACCTCCACTCGTCCAAATAACTCCTTTCGAATCGCCATTGTTCGTGGACATTCAAACATATGTTTGACATCTTCCTTTTCATGGCTGCATCTTCGGCAACATTGGCAGAACTCTTCATTTACAAAGTTCTTATACCATCTTAAACTCCAATGATGGTCCGACCGCAGTCTCGCTAGCTCAACCTGATCCCAGCGACATGTGATAGATGATTGATGCTGATGATGATGATGCTGATGATGCTGATGATGATGATGATGATGATGATGATGATGATGATGATGATGATGATGATGATGATGATGATGATGATGATGATGATTTCGGTTTTGTTACTAATACTAGTCGGAGTCTTTATCCTGAAAATTCAACCTGTTGATAACTGTAAGCTATCTTCACACATGTAGGCTACTGAATTATATAGTTCTTCGAAAAGTTATGCTTATTGCTTTATTACATGTACTTTGAACAAGGTACTTTGAACAAGGTGTGGCTATCTGTTATAGTGCACTGGTCCTAGCTTTGAGCAACTTTTTGACAAATTATCAGATGTAATCCTTGTATTTTTAAACAAAACGAAAAAATCATTTCATAATTTTGCGTTCTTAATTACGTTGTGCTACTGCAAACTGGGTGTTTGATATAGTATTGAATGGTGGATACAGGTATATCATGGCGCACATTTCATTAGCCTGTCTGTGAAAGGAAAAAAAGGTATAACCATGTGAAGACGGTTTTGTTGGTTTGCTTGCTTGTTTGTTTGTTTGTTTGCTTGCTTGCTTGATTGATTGATTGATTGATTGGTTGATTGATTGATTGATTGGTTGTTTGCTGGCTTGCTTGCTTGCTTGCTTGCTTGTTTGTTTGCTTGCTTGCTTGTTGGTTTGCTTGTTTGTTTGTTTGTTCGTTTGTTTGTTTTCTCAAAACTGCATTTTTACAAGTACGGTATATGATTTTAGTGCAAAGAGATTTCAGAGCCTGCTTGTTCAGATTTCTTTGATAACTGGCCTCGTTGTGGACAATAGTCATGGAAGCTACCCGGCACAGATGACTAATTAGCCTACTAATAGGCCCATTCATGCGATGTTTTTCATATTACGTGTAGCTTTGTACGTCCCGCGTGCTTCAGGGTAGACGAGTCGGTAGCGAATTTCGGTGTTTTAGTGAATCTTACTTATCTATTTACTTACTTACTTCCTCTCTCCTTATACCGTCAGGTACATAAGGCAGAGAGCAGTGTTGACTGACTGACTGACTGACTGACTGACTGACTAACTGACTGACTGACTTACTCACTCTCTCCCTGTACGGTCAGGTACATAAGGCGGAGACCAGTGTTGACTGACTGACTGACTTACTTACTTACTTACTTCCTCTCTCCCTATACCGCCAGGTACATAAGGCAGAGAGCAGTCGACGCCACGCTTGTCTGTCCCGGGCCACGTCCTCCAATTTCGGCACATCCAGGCCATGGGTGATTGTCTCATCTCTTATTGTGTCTCTATAGCTTCCAGTTGGTCTTCCCCGCTTTCTCTTTCCAGTTGGTTTCCAATGCCACATCTGATAGGGCAATCTCGTCTTCGGCATTCTCAGAGCATGTCCCAGATATCTACATCTTCTCTTTTTTATTGTTGTGTTGATTTTATTGTTAATTCCAGCTCTTTCCTACACTTCATTATTTGTAATAAATTCGTTCCATTTTCTTTGTAAAATTCTTCGTAGACATTTTGTTTGGGAGCTTTTTAATTTTCGTTGAAAAGTTTTAGCGAATCATATGTCATCGCTGGTGATTGTTACTCCATTTTCAACTCTGCCAGGTTATTGAAGAGGTGAAACTTCCGAATTCAACGTCCACGAGCCAGATAGGTGGACGCCTCAACAACTTTCCAAAATAACTCAAGTTCAGATGCCCCGTTGGAGATTCAAATC
>NW_004798046.1:72803-74100 GCF_000002075.1 Aplysia californica | reverse complement strand
ATGATGAAAACAGAAATGCTTTTAGTTTCTTCTTAAAAATTTCTAGATTTTCTGCTTCTCTGATAGTTTTTGGAAGCCTATTCCAAACAATTAAGTTTGGCAAAATATGAAAAAGAGCGTTGGCCATATTGTCACTTGATGATCTGAGCGTGCTAGGAGGTACACAGGGTGTTAAAAACTGTTTTAGATAGTCAGGTGATAAATCATGTAAGCACTTGTTGCAAGTTAAACAGATTTGATATATGATACACTCTTTCACCGAGAGTCAGCGTAGTTCTTTTAAAATAGGAGTCACATGATCATGCTTTAGTTTCTTAGTAATTATTTTGGCAGCAATATTTTGTAGTCTTTGTAGTTGTTGTAACTGTTCATCAGGTACACCAGCCAGTAAGGAATTGCAATAATCAATCCTTGACAATATAATTGATGTTATTAAAGTTTTGGTGACACCAACAGATAGATATTTTCTAATGCTCCCTATTTCCTTCAGTTGGAGATATAGATTTGTACAAAGGTTGGATACATGGGATTTCATTGACATATCTTGATCAAGCACCACACCTAAAATTGTAAGTACAGTATAATCTTTTAAAAGAAATAGTCAGTGGGTATGTGGATGTGTGTATAGGTGTGTGTGTGTGTGTCTGGGGGGGGGAGAAAGAGAGAGAGAGAGAGAGAGAGAGAGAGAGGGATGGAAGGCGAGAGAGGTAGGGACGGGGATGGAGAGGGAAGGGTAAAACAGATAGACAGACAGACAGGCAGACAGATATTAAAAATAAAATATTGTAAAATTACAGTTTATGTCCATGAAGCTGTTGAACTTGAAATTATGTTTTGTTTGGGTTTTCAAATATTGTTTTGTTTTGTTGGCCGTTTATTTTTCTTTGGTCTAGTTGAGGAGGGGGACGGACGATGGGTTGGGTGGGATGGATGCTTTTACAGGTCAGGAGCCATATCATACTTTACTGCCCTGGGCTTGGGTACAAAATGAATACATTTGTACCGTAGTTTGCATATTATTATACAAAGTCGACAGGATGGAAGCCGTTAAAATGTTTCACACACAAAAAGTCATCAGATCCAAAGAGGCCTTATGAAATGAGATTCTGTTTATTATTACTTTAATAAAAGTTTTACGACACTGGAAACACATATAGGTGTTTTTATCTTCCCCATCCCCTAAAATACATCTCACTAAATTTATCTTCATCTCTCACTCTCTCTCTTTCTCTCTGTCTCTCTGTCTGTCTGTCTGTCTCTCTCTCTCTCTCTCTCTCTCTCTCTCTCGCTCTCTCTC
>NW_004798046.1:65269-72703 GCF_000002075.1 Aplysia californica | reverse complement strand
AGAGAGAGAGAGGGGGGGGGAGAGGGAGAGAGAGAGAGAGAATTTTATCTCACACACACACATTATCATTATTGTCAATTGTCAGAAATAATCTCTCATGTTCACTTTCAGTCACAACAATATCTAGAAACAATTGCGAGTTTTTTTAAATTTTTTTTTATATGGAAACTGTCGTGATCACGTCTGATGTGATCATAATAACTGTTGTCTCCACTACTTTGGGACCTGGATTTTCTTCTATATTTCGCAGGGACTGTTTCATTGTAAGCTAAAGAGACCCGTAATCATGCCACAGACTTGCCTTACTTAAATTTTTAAAAAACAAAGAAATCGCTGTAGTCCTACTTTACTATACTTTTTCCTTCCTCTGGTATCCTTAGGGGGGTCGAGGAGAGGTGCAGATGTCGGTCCTGTGCTAGGTGAGTAGCCTCTGTGATAGATATGGCATATTTGTTTCAGTTTTCTGGGACATTCTGGTTAGATGGCCATAGGCCTTCTATCCCTCAATTTGTACTTCAGAATTAGGCCGAAAATATGAAAATATTAAGCCCGGTTTCAAGACAATAAACTGAGGAACAAAATGCAGCGTGCCGTTGCTACTATTAATTACTAATAAAACGAGTACGTATAGACTTATTATACCAAGTGCCCAGCTTGCAGACGTAGTCTGAAGACAGCCGGGTTTGATTGTCGTATGCAGCTTTCTGTCCGTCAGGACGGCCGATCCTAGACAGGAAATGAGTCATCGTATCGTTCCCGCAGAGATAGGAAAAAAAAACCCCTGTGGGTACGATGACTTTTTTGTTTTGTCATAATTAACAAGTCTGGTGAGCACGTGTGTATCACCATCTTTTTCTCAAATACAACAACTGAAAGCATGCCAGTTTGTCACAGGCCCAGTTTGTCATAGGCCCAGTTTGCCACAGGCCTCGACTGTGTCCTGCGTGATGGAAGTATAACTGACACTCTCAAAAAGAGTAAATTAATGATTGATTGATTGCATGAATTGGATTTTATTTTTCAATTGCTTTTAACGAAAGAACATTCATTGTTGAAATTTTACAGAGTAATTACAATTTTCTTTGATTTGCATACAAAAAAAGAAGAAATATTGTACAACACAAGCTGACTTGACATTTTAGAGGGACTATCTCTACCACTAATTTGAAGGTGGAAAATAAAGAACATAAAGTTACAACTACAGTGTTAAAGTGCCGTAATTATGACTGTCATCAATACTCAAATACTTAAGAAATTGTGACAAACTGGGCCTGTGACAAACTGGGCAGCACCCCAACCATTGTATCAAATGAGGGCAATCCTCGAAGGCGATGGAATGGCGGTGCTGTAGGCATATAAGTTATGCTTTTGCATTCTTCAACCGTTTTCCGTTTGCAGACACCAGGCCAATGATCAGGCGGACGGATGACGGAGCAAGTATATTTTCGGCTTTAGACTGCAGAAGCAAACAAATAAAATAAGATACATCTTTACTATTGTCCAGATCCTGGCATATTGCTTTGGTGTTTCACCATGTTCCCACATGCACGCACGCGCGTGCACGCACATGCACGCACGCGCGCGCGCACACACACACACACACACACACACACACACACACACACACACACACACCTGTCCCAGCCCCAGCCCCAGCCCCACCCCCACACAAAAACATGCTCACACAGGCAGTATGCTTGCACTCACAAACAGGCTCACAGTCACATGCATAAATATAAATGAATAGAACAATGATAATGTTCAGCTAAATATAGACTCAGTGTTCTGATTGTAACTCCGATATACTGATGCAAACTCTAAGGTTATATGAATAAAAGTACTTTTAACAAGATATAGTAACTAAGATAGAAGAAGTTTGATGGATGATGATAAGAATAATCTTCTGTATCTTTCTTTGTTGCAGATCAGAAGCCTAGGTCTTTTACTTTTGACTGATGTTTTTATTTGAGGGAACAAAGGATGTTTATTGTCCAAAAAGATGGAATTAATTTTGTGTGTGTGCAAACTGTAACGTATGATTCATCCAAGTAGGTGAATGTAAATGTTGACATTTTTCATGCTTTCCGTATTAATCGGCTCAATTAAAAAAAATCTTGGTGCCTTGAGTTCCCGGCCCATGCTGTTATACAGAAATTGACCATGCCTTCTATGGTTGAATGATAGAATATGGACATCACTGATTTATCAACTTTAAAGTCTTTTGTTCACTTTTTTTAAAATGCAGGAAGAAGTGTGGACATGCCAGTGGAGTTTGTTGTCTATTGTAACACCCAAATACTTATAATATGACATTTACTCGACGTTTTCATTTTTAATTTCGAGTGGTTGCAGGGGCAGTTTTGTTTTCGTAAGTCAACAGCAAGTTCTTTGATGTTTTTTTTTTATATCTAAAAGCAGCTTATGAATATTACACCACTCAGAAAAGTATTATATGTAGGCTACAGTGATGCACGAGCAGATTTTGGGTTCAGGCTAAACAGTCTTTTCGATACCATTTCGTAGAGCAAACGGAAAGGTAAGGAGTATCTTATGTCACACATTTTGAATGTCAAAATTATTCAACTCTGAAAGAGATATGGATTATTAGGTCGTCAAATTTCGACCATCTCGGCTTTCGTTTCGGTCTATTTGAAGGAAGGCAACTCTCGGAAAGGACAGAGAAAGCTGGTAGCCCAGGCGTACCAACGAAATGTACGGAATAATAATACATTAAATGCGCATGCGCATGTAATGTTTTCCCACATGTTCAGTGCTCAGTATTGTCAAACACTGTTATGGCTCCCGTGAGCGGTACGCATTCACTAGTAAGACTAAAAAATTAAAAGTTCTTTGTTTATCCCTTTCCGTATCGCTGCATTTGGATCACTCGTCCGGAGTGTCTGGCTCCAGTCACAGCCCAGGTTTGTATTGATATCAATATATGTAGGCGTTTTAGCTCCAGACTTCTATATCGTATCTTGCGTCGGTCCGGTGGTGGAGACTAGACTAGCCTAGCGTCACTCAGCGCTCTCTAGCAGCACAACAGGCTAACCTAACACGAGTGGTTAGCTGCCGATGCCGTCTCTGAAAATCTAAGATAGAGCTTGTTCATTCATTAAAGGTGAATCATTAAATTACATGGCAGTGTATGGATCTAGATCTAGAATCTAGATCTAGATCTAGATCTAGTAGATCTTTGTGTAGGAATAGATTCTGGGTTTCCACTGTCACAATGCAAAATGACCCCCCCCCCCCACATTGTTCTGTTTCATTTTCGTGTCATTATTCAGACCCAGAGGGTTTGATTTCAATAAAGTCAGATTATTATTTAGATCCCCCTTCTTTCCGGCTCTCATATTTTTAGACCCTCACTGTCCGGGTTCCGATTGGAGCCCAACTCAGTCCGGCCCCTCTAGCTCAGCGCACGCGTGTCGAGCATCATCCGTGTGATGACCATGTGTGTGTGTCACTCCACTTGGCTTGAGTTTGTTGCGTGCGTTTGTGGCCTAGATCTACTTGTAGAACCGCTTGTGTTGGTTCATATCTGAGGCGTACATCTCATTCAAAACACGCCAAATTGGTAGCTGCTCTCTAGATCTTGATGTTCGTCCAATTAAATTATAACAAATTGACCCACTTAAGACCTGAGGAGCTCAGTGAAAAGATTCTCATGTCTCGGCACAGACACAGAACAGGAGTCTCAGTGAGTCTGTGGGTGTTCTTTTTTTTTTTTTAAGTTTGTTTCGTTTGCTGACAAAAATTTGACTCCATACTAGAATCTACATGGCATTTCGTAGCCTGCAAACTAGAATCTAGATCTACATTAAGGCTTAAGGGCGCCATGAACATATTTCTTGACAACTGTTGATTTGCGACAGTTTTTTAAGGGAGTGTTCCTCAGCATAAAATACAAAATCTGAGCGTAAGATGGGATTGAAAGTAAGATAATACTGCGGTTTCATGGGAACATGCCCACCTGTATTTTCTCATAAAATCAATTGATGTTTTGTCATTAGTGTTGAGGTTTTCGTGAAGGGAGTGTGTATACAGACCCGGTAACCGGGAACAAAGTCACAAAATATACAGACCCGGTAGGGGAACTCTTTTGTGATTTTGGAAAGTTTCAGCGCCCTCTTGGCTCAGGGTAGACCATAGATGTACACTACCTAGGCTTTTCTAGATCTATGGCCTAGGTCTAGATCTAGACAGACAGACATAAATCATTGATCTAGTTTCGAGGCTAGCCTAGATCTAGATCTAAATGAAGATTGCAGATGTCTTTTCGAAGAACGATCGTTTTTCTTCCGTTTTGGAGTTGGAGGAATCACGATATGAAGAAAAGAACAATGTCATTATTTCAATCCAGCAGTCACCCTCGCTATTTCTCTGCCACCCCCCTCCCCCCCCTTCTCTCTCTCTCTCTCTTTCTCTCTCTCTCTCTCTCTCTCTCTTTCTCTCTCTCTCTCTCTCTCTCTCTTTCTCTCTCTCTCACACACACACACACACACACACACACACACACACACACACACTACCGGGTCTGGGCGCTGAAACTTTCCGAAATCATAAAAGAGTTCCCCTACCGGGTCTGTATACTTCGTGACTTTGTTCCCGGTTACCGGGTCTGTATACACTTCGTTTCGTGAAAACTAGTGATTTGTGACACTTTTACTTAGTGACCATGCCATGTGTTTGGCAGCTACAAATATGATAATGTCTACCCAACTTAATGAATGTGACTTAACCCATACCAAAAATTGGAAATTTAGCTTTGGAATTAGCTCTAAACTTGCTTTTAAGAATAGTGTTATTTCCATGTCATGAGAAGAGTGTCCAGTATTTAACATCATTTGGTATTTGTTATTGTTGTAATTTTTGTGTTTGTTTCTTCGAATCAGTGGAAGGACTACTGTAACAGGTGACCACCCCAACAAACACAATAAAGAAGAGACTTAACCCTACCCCTAACCCTAACCCTGGAAGGACTACTGTAACAGGTGACCACCCCAACAAACACAATAAAGAAGAGACTTAACCCTACCCCTAACCCTAACCCTGGAAGGACTACTGTAACAGGTGACCACCCCAACAAACACAAGAAAGAAAAGACTTAACCCTACCCCTAACCCTAACCCTACCCCAAACCTAAACCCTAAACCTAACCCTTCCCCATCCCCAAACCCTACCCCATTCCCTGTCCCCTACCCCTCTGTTCTACTCTGTCTCCTAGTGATTGCTCGTTACGGAAGTGCTCCCGAGACAGTAGTTTCAAAGGACAACAAAGTCTCGTTACAACACAGTTGTCTTGTGTTTTTGTCCCAATACTTGAGACGACAGCTTTTTGGGTGTGACGATTGGGCGATTCACTGTTCCATGCAATGGACCTGAGTTTGATTTCCGAGTGGAGCGAAATTTTTTATCGCGTACCTCTGTCTTTCTGCCGCGATATTGCATCCCTCTCATCCTGGGTTGCCCTGACAGGCAGGGTCAGAAACTCGCCTCCTAAATGATTTAGATTGTATCGATGGCGGCGAAAAGACGCTCACATTTAACTCATTCCAGTCGCACCCAAATCTGGCTGAAAGCACCCCGTGCCGCACTATTTTGACCATATTTCCACTGACTGTAGGAACAAAATATCTTTCAAAACCCACAAAACCCATACATTTTTGTGATTGTGCTTATATCCCCTCTCAGAATATCAGGTTGATTTTTGTGTGAGACGATACAAACAAATATTACAGCTCATGAAATAACCCCTTTTGAGGGTAAAAAAATTTTTTTTTTCTCTCAAAATATTGTTGAACAGGGTGCTCCCATGACTAAAAATCATGATAACCAATAATAAAAACTTGTTGGAAATAAGTCTTTCTGCTGCAATCTTCTTTTATCTTTCCATAAATAACATTCAGTGAACTCATAATGAGTATATGTTGACATATATGTCCCCTCTCTCCATCAAGCTTGAAAAGTTTCCGAGACTTCCCTCAAATCTTGGAGCAATTATCATGTCACTGAATGTTATTATTAGAAACATGTAAGAAAATTGTTTTCTGAGTAACAGTAACATACAAACACATGGTAAGAAACTAACATAATGCTTACTGGAACTTAGAACACAAAGATTACACCATCTTTGAACTCTTAGAGGGCAGCGATGACTGCTGCATTACTGTATGCGGCACGTCCGGATCGTTATCTTACTCTGCCTCATACATGTATGCGGCACAACTGGAATGAGTTAACGAACAAATGTGAGGCAGCATGGTGAAATCAGGCGCTCGTCAAAATAATGAAAATGAAGAAACTGACGTGTTTTTTTTTGGCAGGTTTGGGAATTTGTATAAAATTTTTGTTTTTTGGCTCAACACATTTCATGCCCATTAAAGAACTCATTTCTGTGTCGATTTTACTGAAACACGTTGATTATAGGCATAAAAGATCTAAATTATTAGTATCCACGGACTCTCAAGCTAAGGAAAATCTCAACATTGGCTTCCATTTTCTCGTTAATTTTACCTGTGAAACCAGGTGATCCCCACCTCCTTTAATCACAAATATCTCGATATGTATGCAAGTTAATGGAATATTTTTAAAATCGAAAGCAAAGCAAATGAAAAGGCTCTAAGATGATACCAATAGATCCATATCCTCAAACATTGACGATCGCCTGATTTGACCATGTCGTGACCCAAATGTGTTTGAATTGTCCAGGAGTGACGTGTCATGTCAGAGGAGAGCAACACGACAAAGATGGAGTCTGGCGAAACAAAACCTTTGATATCTGGAGCAGCTTCGAACACAACAACGAGCACGTCGCAGAGCACTGGCGGTTCTGGCGGGGGCAGCAGCAAGTCAAGCTCTCAGTCAATTGTGAGTGGCAGCACGCTTTGCTCATGCCTTGGTTCACGGCTTAGAATAAGATAAGATAAGATTATACTTTATTATCCCAGAGGGAAATTTTTCTTGGCGGTACAGGACCGTAAAAACACGTGCAGGTGTACATAAAATTTTTAATTATATACTATTACTCAAAATTCTATAGGAAAAGAGAAGTAAAACTGACAAAATGTACTTTATATCAGTTTTATCACATCAGATGCGTCATTCAATCACATGCAGGATAGTTACTGATTTGTAAAGATATTTTGAAAAATGCAGTAAAACCTCGGTTTTGATAATAATTACAATAATGCCCAAGGCTGAAATTGTACTATAGGCAGTAACAATCACTTTCTGAAGCCTCAAGTCTCATTTTGTAGTTACTTTTTGCTATTTTTAGACAATACATTATACCTGGGCTCAGAATAAAGATGCTTAAAAAATGTTGGGTCCAGAGGGAGTTTGTTTGAAGGAGGTTTTGCTTTCCTTGATTGTGTGCACACATGAGTCTGTCTGTCTGTCTCTCTCTCTCTCTCTCTCTCTCTCTCTCTC
>NW_004798046.1:61062-64355 GCF_000002075.1 Aplysia californica | reverse complement strand
TCTCTCTCTCTCTCTCCCTCCCTCTAGCCCCCCCTCCTCTCTCCCTCTCCCTCTCTCACCCCCTCTCTCCATCCAGTGTTGTCAATAACTGTGATTGTATTTTACTTTAGGCTAGGTACCACTTCTGTAATATCTCATTATGGTGGCAACTCAATACACACACAAGTGGACGAGAGAAAGTGGGTCCTAATATGAATTTCTCTTTTTTTCCATTTCGTTTGCTGATTTAGAAACCCAACTACTCCCTGAAGTTCACATTGGCTGGTCATACCAAAGCCTTGTCGTCTGTCAAGTTCAGCCCCAATGGAGACTGGCTCGCCAGTTCCTGTAAGTACCTGGTCAAATTTGCGGTGTGGGAAAAAGGGATGAAATAACATGTTACAATTTCGCGACCTCAGTGTTTTCTTGTCGTATCTCCATTTTTTAAACCATTGAAAATGTGATTTCTTTTAAAAAAAAATCTAAGCTCACTTTTTGTTTTGAAATGTTTTCACTGTTATTAAAAATGGAGATATTTCTAGAAAGCACTGAGGTCGCCATTTGTTGACACTTTAATTTGGTCACGTAAGTTAACATACTGGATCTATACATCCTCTCGACATGTACAATGAATGCACTCATATGCGTGCTCAAACAGCGTAATTCAATATTTGTGCAAACTATTGCATGTGTGGCCTCAAGTATATCATGCATATCTGTCTTCATGTATTACACCGCCCCCCCCCCCCTAGACTTTTGGGTTTTATGTTGAAGGGGATCATGCTGATTGGGATATATATACAAACCTTTTTCTAGAAATCATTCATTTTCTTTTTCTATCATTTCAGCTGCAGATAAACTCATCAAAATCTGGGGTGCTTATGATGGAAAATTTGAAAAAACAATCTCAGGACATAAACTGGTGAGTATATGTTCGTGTTTGTCTGCCAGTGAAATAATTACTATCTCTGGCGGTTTGTGGGTACTCTGATGTGGTTTGTTCCTTCCTTCCTATTCAAACATCTGTCGTCCTGATCTCTCCTCCTTTTTTGTGTTTGTTACTCTCTTGTAACACCTTTAATCTTCTGTACTTATATGACCTTATTGTGTTGCAAGTGCCATGAAACACTTACTAAAACTAAGGAAACACTTACTAAAACTAAGGAAACACTTACTAAAACTAAGGAAACACTTCCTAAAACTAAACATGGAAATATTGCATTGTGTGTGACTGTTGTTTGCTGTATGTTTCAGGGGTTGAGCGATGTTGCTTGGTCGACAGACAGCAAGCTGTTGGTCAGTGCGTCGGACGATAAAACTCTGAAAATCTGGGACTTTGCCACGGTAAGAATGTGCCAGATCTGAAAACGGTACATTGAAAATTGTGTTTAAAAAAGAAAAAAATTGTTCAGTGATACAGGTAGTTTTGTTGGTGTATGCATGAGGACATACTTATACATACATGAGGACATGCTTATACATACATGAGGACATGCTTATACATACATGAGGACATGCTTATACATACATGAGGACATGCTTATACATACATGAGGACATGCTTATACATACATGAGGACATGCTTATACATACATGAGGACATGCCTATACATACATGAGTACATACCTATACATACATGAGTACATACATGAGTACATACTTATACATATGTGAGTACATACTTATACATATGTGAGTACATACTTATACATAGTTGAATGTTTTTCATCTTGGGTCTTTGTATTGAAGTTGAAGGAAACGGTCATGTGCTGCTGCTGTTTATTGTGGGTGGTTGGCGGGGGCTCTGGTATGGTTTGCTCCTTCTTTTCTATAAAAAATCTATCATTTCAGTGTCATGCTCATAACTGTGTGCGAATTGCAACTGGGAACTGCTGCTTTTTCCTTTCTCATCCTTGCTATCGTCCTTTTTTTCCTCTACTTCTTTTGTATGTTTGTCACTCTCTTGTGAACTGCTATTTCCGGGGTGCTTTGATAGTCGAAGCAGACTTTGTGCTGTTGAAGCTAGAGAAGTGAGCAGAGTAAGTCTGATTCCCTGTAAAGACTTCTCTGTTGACACCCACCCCTTGGCGCTCATATGACCTTATGCAGTTGCGAGCGCCGTAAAACCTCTACTAGAAAAAAACAACAACCCTACTTGTGTGTATTTCTCTCCTTGCCACCAGGGGAAATGTCTGAAAACCCTGAAAGGTCACAGCAACTACGTCTTCTGCTGCAACTTCAACCCCCAGTCCAACCTCATTGTGTCAGGCTCTGTAAGTACTCTTACGTTGTGTAAGTACTGTTAGGTTGTGTCAGGCTCTGTAAGTACTGTTAGGTTGTGTCAGGCTCTGTAAGTACTCTTAGGTTCTGTTAGGTTGTGTAAGTACTGTTAGGCTCTGTAAGTACTCTTTGGTTCTGTTAGGCTCTGTAAGTACTGTTAGGCTCTGTAAGTACTCTTTGGTTCTGTTAGGTTGTGTAAGTACTGTTAGGCTCTGTAAGTACTCTTAGGTTCTGTTAGGCTCTGTAAGTACTCTTTGGTTCTGTTAGGCTCTGTAAGTACTCTTTGGTTCTGTTAGGCTCTGTAAGTACTGTTAGGCTCTGTAAGTACTGTTAGGTTCTGTTAGGTTGTGTAAGTACTGTTAGGCTCTGTAAGTACTCTTAGGTTCTGTTAGGTTGTGTAAGTACTGTTAGGCTCTGTTAGGTTGTGTAAGTACTGTTAGGCTCTGTAAGTACTCTTTGGTTCTGTTAGGCTCTGTAAGTACTCTTTGGTTCTGTTAGGCTCTGTAAGTACTCTTAGGCTCTGTAAGTACTCTTAGGTTCTGTTAGGTTGTGTAAGTACTGTTAGGCTCTGTAAGTACTCTTAGGTTCTGTTAAGTTGTGTAAGTACTCTTTGGTTCTGTTAGGTTGTGTAAGTACTCTTAGGCTCTGTTAGGTTGTGTAAGTACTGTTAGGCTCTGTAAGTACTCTTAGGCTCTGTTAGGTTGTGTAAGTACCATAGCTGCCACTTTCCCGCTAAATAGCGGAAACTCCGCTTCATCTTGCTTTTCCCGCAACTTTCCTCCTTCCTCCGGCTGACCGCTCTTGGTCGCAAATTTCATAATTTTTCCCCCCGTGGAAAACACCGAACCGGGAGAGAGATGAAAACGCGGCCTGCGCATGTCCGCCGTAGCTTTCTACTTCCGTTCTTCTAGGCCCAGCGCTAGTTTCACATTGTTTATAATTGTTGTGAAGCAACAAAGTGTCGATCGGGCATCGGGACGTTAGCGCGCCGAGTTGTCATTGAAAACGGCGGAAATTCGAGAGAAATTGATT
>NW_004798046.1:53880-59435 GCF_000002075.1 Aplysia californica | reverse complement strand
AGGTTGTGTAAGTACTGTTAGGTTGTGTAAGTACTGTTAGGTTGTGTTAGTAGTTACTGTTAGGTTGTGTAAGTACTGTTTAGGTTGTGTAAGTACTGTTAGGTTGTGTAAGTACTGTTAGGTTGTGTAAGTACTGTTAGGTTGTGTTAGTAGTTACTGTTAGGTTGTGTAAGTACTGTTAGGTTCTGTTAGGTTGTGTAAGTTAGTTACTGTTAGCTTCTGTAAGTACTGTTAGGTTGTGTAAGCAGTTACTGTTAGCTTTTGTAAGTACTGTTAACTGTTAGGTTCTATGTACTTATGTCACTCTTTGGTTAAACCTCTAATCTTCGGCACTGATATAAGATAAGGTATGGTTGATTTCTCCAAAGAGAGATTTGATGTGGCAAGGGAAATCCAAACAGGCACACACACTAGTTGACACGCACGCACGCATACACACACACACACATACACACACATACACACACACACACACACGCATTTGCAAACACAGACACAACCAGAGTAGTTGTTAGGTGGTCGTCAGATGGGCCTATTTGTGTTGCAAGTGCCATAAATACTCTTACTAAAATTTAAACTAAACTGAATTTTTTTTCTCTCTTCCCACCCCTCCCTACAGTTTGACGAAAGTGTCAGGATCTGGGACGTGAAGACGGGCAAATGTCTGAAAACTCTCCCCGCCCACTCGGACCCAGTCACTGCTGTGAGTTGTGTCCAGACGATAAGTCGTGAGGAAATGTTTCCGTTTGTAGTGTTGGCCACTTCATGATCTGGAACAGACATGTTGGAATGGATGAGCTGTGCTGCTCATTATATGATTACTATCTGGAACAGACATGTTGGAATGGATGAGCTGTGCTGCTCATTATATGATTACTGTGGCAAGAATTTGTTTATCTTGTTTAGTTTTATTTCTGTTTTTAATATTTGTCGTCCAATGAACAAGAGAAAGATGTTTGCTTTTCCCCAGCACACCGCAAGGTCTGAGAGGTCGGGGGGACAAGGTCAATAAAACTGTCACTGTAAGTGCATTGACAAACTTGAAGTTTAATGAAGCGTGTCAACTCCCATATGTTGGGGCAGATAAGCACACCACGTAAGACAAGGGAAAGGCACTCTACAGTTTTTTACCACAAACCTTTAAGCAGTTGCATGTTCTAGGACGAAAAACTATCAGCAATACGCAAATGCGTGTCAAAACGATCAAATACGAATCTTTTGATTTTCCGGTAAGCATGATCGCCATTCCTTGAAACCCACTGTCGAGCCCTACTGGGATGGTAAAACTTGTCCCAGGTCTCTGCCTCTCCTTGTGGAAGGTCTGGAATTTGTCCGTGTTGCCCGATTCCGTGTAGTTTGGGTACTTGTGAATTTAGAATACGCTAG
Organism: Aplysia californica; assembly: GCF_000002075.1. Classification (NCBI taxonomy): domain Eukaryota; kingdom Metazoa; phylum Mollusca; class Gastropoda; order Aplysiida; family Aplysiidae; genus Aplysia; species Aplysia californica. The sequence goes on along the minus strand of NW_004798046.1, from coordinate 58,049 downwards.
CAATTGCTGATACCTCTTGTTTTGCTCCTTTAAGTATCGGAATCGGAAATTAATTAGCGTTCGATGATAGAATTTTGTTTGCGTTCAGCCCTTTGTTCAGACGTGGTCGCAAAACAGGCATTTCATTTTCAAAATAAGCAAAGTCATCATTCCCCAGCCTGGAAAATACGCAAAGTGAATTTGGGGTGTTGGCAAGTCTGTTAGACCTGCATGTCTAGTCTGTGATCGTGACAAGTCGCTAGCTGTTATTTCCTGTACTTTACTTTCTTTGCCATGCTCACAACCTAGGATAGCCAGCAAGGTCTATGACTTCTCTTTCTCTTTGGATGGTAACGGTCATCATGGCTTCATGATGGAGGAACTTTTATTATTATTATTGTTATTACTATTATTATTATTATTATCATTATATTTCTATTATTACTACTATAATTAGTAAATTACTATCATTATTATTATTTTTACTCTTATTATAATTATTATCATCTTCATCCCCGTCTTTGTCCCAGGTCCACTTTAACCGAGACGGAGCTCTGATCGTGTCCAGCAGTTACGACGGTCTGTGGTAAGTGCCACCTGCTCACTACCCAGAATGCACCATTTATGTTTCTCTGATAGACAGTTTGTTTGGGATGAGAGGTCGGTTCCCATTGTATGGGATGAGAGGTCGGTTCCCGTTGTATGGGATGAGAGGTCGGTTCCCGTTGTATGGGATGAGAGGTTGGTTCCCGTTGTAGGGGAATCGTTCATCCGTTGCTAGGTTACAGGGTTTCTAAAGTGGCAGGCCGCGTTAGACGGCAAAATTGCCAAGTTGTCCTCAGCTTTATCGTCCTAACTCTGGTCCTGACAAATTTGAAATTCAACAAAATATTTCTCAAGCATATGTTATTGATACCACAGCAATAGAAAAAATAAATGGTGGAACAGAGTTTATTGTTTTCTTCTGACAACGACGGTTTGTGAATCTTTTCTTGTCAGATTGTAGCCGGTAATGACAGCACTTCTTGTTTGTTTTCATACAGTCGCTGTCTCCTTCATTGCCCTGTCTCCTTCATTGCCCTGTCTCCTTCATTGCCCTGTCTCCTTCATTGCCCTGTCTCCTTCATTGCCCTGTCTCCTTCATTGCCCTGTCTCCTTCATTGCCCTGTCTCCTTCATTGCCACTTTCAGTTTTGATTTTTTAAAGATAGTTCTATTATTCTCAGGGCTTTTGTGAGTGCATGCTGCAGATGGCAGGGTGCGTGGTTGGCGGGTGCTCTGGTGTGGTTTGCTCCTTCTTTCCTTCTATCAAACATCTATCGTCTTTATCTCCCTTCCTTCTTTTCTTTCCCTTTTTTTGTGTCTGTTACTTCCTTGTAACATCTCTAATCTTCAGCACTGATATGACCATATTGTGTTGCAAGTGCCGTAAAACTCTTACTAAAACTAGATGGCGGGGTTTTCAGTCGACAGGACCTGTATGTTGAGTATAGATGGCCAGCTTTTCATTAAGTCCAGTCGCAGTCTCTAATCTGTTTTTTTTTTGTTTTTCCACAGCCGCATCTGGGATACCGCGTCTGGACAGTGCTTGAAAACTCTGATAGGTTTGTGTCATTTGACCTTCTTATCTCTCTGAAGGGGAGGCGTAGTTTTGTATTCAACCATGGGAGGTCGAGGTGCTGCTAAAGTATTTGGTTGTTGTTTTTTTTCATCATCATTAGATGGGGAACATTTGTTCTTGAATACATTGAAATAGGTGGGTGGGGGTTGGCTTGTTGGATAGCTGGCTGGCTGGCTGGCTGGCTGGCTGGATAGGTAGGTGAGTGGCTGGCTGGCTGGATAGGTAGGTGAGTGGCTGGCTGTTCTGTGAGAATTTTTTCTCTCAGTTTTGAGGGAGCTAAAAGTTGCACTCACGTATTGTTTGTTGATTTTCTGAACTCCTTTTTTTTCTGTTTGAGTCAATTGTCTGTTTTTGGGTTGTTTGGGTCAATTGTCTGTTTTTGGGTTGTTTGGGTCAATTGTCTGTTTTTGGGTTGTTTGGGTCAATTGTCTGTTTTTGGGTTGTTTGGGTCAATTGTCTGTTTTTGGGTTGTTTGGGTCAATTGTCTGTTTTTGGGTTGTTTGGGTCAATTGTCTGTTTTTGGGTTGTTTGGGTCAATTGTCTGTTTTTGGGTTGTTTGAGTCAATTGTCTGTTTTTGGGTTGTTTGAGTCAATTGTCTGTTTTTGGGTTGTTTGAGTCAATTGTCTGTTTTTGGGTTGTTTGGGTCAATTGTCTGTTTTTGGGTTGTTTGGGTCAATTGTCTGTTTTTGGGTTGGGGTTTTTTTTTCTTTCTTTCTCATCAAAAACATTTTTTCTCCTCTCAAGAATGTAGCTGAAAGTTTATGCCAGATTATTTTTTTTTTTAAGTAAAAGAAATCTTGAGTTTGTTCTAAAAACGTTGTAGAAAATATTTGCGGTTACTTTGCAAGTTGCTTGTTTTTCATTCAAATGGTAAACTGCTTGTTTTATGAGGTATTGTACATAAGTCAGACTAATTCTGCTTGTTTTATGAGGTATTGTACATAAGTCAGACTAATTCTGCTTCTTTTATGAGGTATTGTACATAAGTCAGACTAATTCTGCTTCTTTTATGAGGTATTGTACATAAGTCAGACTAATTCTGCTTGTTTTATGAGGTATTGTACATAAGTCAGACTAATTCTGCTTGTTTTATGAGGTATTGTACATAAGTCAGACTAATTCTGCTTCTTTTATGAGGTATTGTACATAAGTCAGACTAATTCTGCTTCTTTTATGAGGTATTGTACATAAGTCAGACTAATTCCAATGTGTTTTGCAAATACAAATGTTTTAAAAAGTTTTTTCTTTCTCTAACCTTTTGAGCCCTGACCCGAGACTTTCGTGCCCCCTCTGCCGGGACTCCTGAGCAATTCACGCCTACATTACTCATGTTCATATCATTGTCAGAGTCATGTTTCATATCCGTGGGTGGTTGGCGGCTGCTCTGGTGTGGTTTGCTCCTTCTTTCCTATAAAAAATCTATCGTCCTTTTCTCCCCTCCTTTTTTGTGTTTGTTACTCTCTTGTAACACCTCTAATCGTCGGCACTTCTATGACCGTATTGTGTTGCAAGGGCCGTAAACCTCTTACTAAAACTTTTTTAAAAAATCTTCAAAATAATCTATAACGTCCACAAAAGTTTTCCATGCACTTAGAGTTTCAGACGGGCTGGATTGTGGATAGGGTCTCGCTCACCGATGTACCGGTGGCTTGATGTGCGGGCAGTTTGACCTGTCACTGATATACTAACGGGCAGGGCTCAAAGTGTTAAAGCTTGCTTGGAAAGTTCATCAGCACGTTTTGTGCCACTTTATGGGAAAACTGTCGACTTTGTTAGCATGTGAGAGGTCTTCTTCTTCTTCTACCACAGATGATGACAATCCGCCCGTGTCCTTTGTCAAGTTCTCACCAAATGGAAAGTATATTCTAGCTGCCACATTGGACAAGTAAGTGTTTGTCTTTTTTTGGCCAACTAATGCTACTGTGATTTATAGATAGAAGGCAAACTTAATTGTAAAGAAAAGTGTGGGTGGTTGGCGGGTGCTCTGGTGTGGTTTGCTCCTTCTTTCCTACCAAACATCTATGGTCCTGATCTCTCCTCCTTTTTTGTGTTTGTTACTCTCTTGTAACACCTAATCTTCATCACTTATATGACCTTGTTGTGTTTTAAGTGCCGTAAAACTTTTATTAAAAACTAAGCTTTCTTGTAATATCTCCATTTTTAATAACAGTGAAAACAGTTCATAACAAAGAGTTAGCTTAAGAAGATGTCACATTTTCACTGTTTAAAAGAATGGAGATACGACAAGAAAATACTGAGGTCGCATAATGGTACTGTGGTTTCTAAAAAAAGGCAAACTTAATTGTAAAGACGAGCGGATTAGATTTATTGGTTCCTATACACTGATATTTTGTGGAGGTTACCACTTCCAAGTGAAGTACATTGTGTCTCATGTTACTACTTCCAAGTGAAGTACATTGTGTCTCATGTTACTACTTCCAAGTGAAGTACATTGTGTCTCGTGTTACTACTTCCAAGTACATTGTGTCTCATGTTACTACTTCCAAGTACATTGTGTCTCATGTTACTACTTCCAAGTACATTGTGTCTCATGTTACTACTTCCAAGT
>NW_004798046.1:50573-52534 GCF_000002075.1 Aplysia californica | reverse complement strand
TCCTCCTTGTCTCTCCTCCTTGTCTCTCCTCCTTGTCTCTCCTCCTTATCTCTCCTCCTTATCTCTCCTCCTTGTCTCTCTCCTCCTTATCTCTCCTCCTTATCTCTCCTCCTTGTCTCTCCTCCTTGTCTCTCCTCCTTGTCTCTCCTCCTTGTCTCTCCTCCTTATCTCTCCTCCTTATCTCTCCTCCTTATCTCTCCTCTTTGTCTCTCCTCCTTGTCTCTCTCCTCCTTATCTCTCCTCCTTATCTCTCCTCCTTGTCTCTCCTCCTTGTCTCTCCTCCTTGTCTCTCCTCCTTGTCTCTCCTCCTTGTCTCTCCTCCTTATCTCTCCTTTTATTTGTGTGTTACTCTCTAGTGGCCCAATTGATGGGTGGTTGGCGGGTGCTCTGGTGTGGTGTACTCCTTCTTTCCTACCAAACATCTATCGTCTTTATCTCTCCTCCTTCTATTTTGTTTGTTACTCTCTTGTCACACCTCTAATCTTCGGCGCTCATATGACCGTAATGTGTTGCAAGTGCCGTAAAACTCTTACTAACACATAACTTAGGTTTTTGTAAGAATACACCGAAGGGTTAGGTGATGAACGTTCTTTTTCCTCTTTTTTTTTTCCCCCAGTGTCTGAAGACGTACCTGGGCCACAAGAATGAGAAATATTGTGTGTTTGCCAACTTCTCTGTCACCGGGGGAAAGGTAAGGCTCTGCTAGATCGCAGCTCTCATGTCTCAAGACACCGTCTGTCTTCCTCATCATTATTATCACCAGCACCATCATCATCGTCATTATCATCACCATCATCATCATTGTCATCACCATCATCATCTCCACCACCATCATCACCTTCACCAAACATCTATTGACTTATCATTCTTTTTTTCTCTTTCTTGTTTTCTCTGCATGTCACTCTCTTGCCAGACTCCTGATCTTCAGCTCTTATGTGACCTGTTTGTGATTGCAAGTACCGTAAAACTCTTAGTGCGGGTGGTTGGCGGGTGCTTTGGTGTGGTTTGCTCCTTCTTTCCTATCAAACGTCTATCGTCTTTATCTCTCCTTCTTTTTTGTACTTGTTACTCTCTTGTAACACCTCTTATCTTTGTCTCTTATATGACCTTATTGTGTTGCAAGTGCCGTAAAACTCTTACTAAAAAAACCCCTAAAACTCTTAGTAAAACTAAAACTGATTTGTAGTTCCAAAAATAGCAATTTCGTTTGGTGTATGGTAGTTTAGTTGCACTCCTTGACTCAGATTGTTTGCACTCACTGACCCTGTCTCTTTGCCGTTTTATGGGTGGTTGGCGGGGGCTCTGGTGTGGTTTGCTCCTTCTTTTTTATCAAATATTCTTATCTCTCCTCCTCCTTTTTTGTGTATGCTACTCTCTTGTTTGTAACACCTCTAATCTTTGGCCCTTATATGACCTTGTGTTGCAAGTGCTGTAAAACTCTTACTAAAACTTTAAAAAAAAACAACCCTTACTAAGACAAAGTGACCCTCACTGTGTGCTGTTTCAGTGGATCGTCTCGGGCTCGGAGGACAACATGGTCTACATCTGGAACCTGCAGACCAAAGACGTGGTGCAGAAACTGGCCGGACACACGGGTAACTATTTGTTGCCGTGCAGGCGACGTATCTACTCTGTGGTGTTTCCTCTTGTGTTGTTGGGCGTCACATACACTGACCCACAAACTGGATGGGTGGTTGGCGGGTGCTCTGGTGTGGTTTGCTCCTTGTGTCCTATCAAACGTCTATCGTCCTGATCTCTCCTCCTTCTTTGTGTTTGTTACTCTCTTGTGACACATCTATTATGCAGGGCTCTCGTGGCCTAGAGGTTAAGGTGTTGGCCTCTCACTCAAAAGGTCCCGGGTTCGAATCCGGGTAGCGACCGAAAAATTTTCTTCTCTAAATTTGTCTCCCTTCACCTCATTTCCTGCTCTCTAGCAATGTTCTGTCGTCTGCTTTCGTCTC
>NW_004798046.1:44297-50148 GCF_000002075.1 Aplysia californica | reverse complement strand
AAAAAAAAAAAAAAATGTGAATCTATTATGCGGCACTTCTATGACATTATGTTGCAAGTGCTGTTGAACTTGCTTAAACTAAAACTGGTTGTTCCTTTGTTGTTGTTGTTGTTGGGCGTCACATGACATACTCTGACCCACGAAGTACTCCCCGTCGCTAGTCTAGTGGTTAGGCTACCGGACTCGTAACAATGAGTTTTTGGGTTCGGGGGTTCGAGCTGCGGGCCCAAGGTTGCATCCTGGCTATAGACGGCGAAAGGTCTTGTCAGTATCCCCCCACCCAGTTCAATCGCATGTATCTCGACTTCTATTCAGGATAGATGGATATATTTTAAGCAAGACAAATTAACGAGCTGTAAGATGACATCAATATCTCCACATGCCCCAAGATTGACAAGTGCTTGATTCCACTCTGTGGTGACATGTTTGTCTTTTCCTCGTTTTATCAACGGGCAGCGCGTGTGGGCTTCTTCATCTTCTTCCAAGATATATTCAGCAGTCTCCTGAGAGACCACATTTCTGTTACTTCTGTTTTATTTTCCCTGTCTTTCTTGATTGTCCACTTTCACAGCCATATATAGAAGGGTTGACCACATATAGCCATATATAGAAGGGTTGACCACATATAGCCATATATAGAAAGGTTGACCACATGTAGCCATATATAGAAGGGTTGACCACATGTAGCCATATATAGAAGGGTTGACCACATGTAGCCATATATAGAAGGGTTGACCACATGTAGCCATATAACGTTTCAAAACTTCCATGCTAATAGTCCTTGAGATGTTTCTATTTTTCAAACGTACTACGCCCAAAATTTTGAATTTAAAAAAGAATTGTTTCTTCATCTGTGTGATCTGTGCTCGTGCTCTAGAGAATCCTAAATGCTGGAAAAGTAAATAACATAATACAGATACAGTTGGTAAAAGAATTAAAACATTTGTCTCCCCTGTGAAAGTTGACTTTGTGGGCTTGGTTCACTGGAACTGCCAGCAGTATATATATATTGATTCCTCACCTCCTTCTACCACTCTTACTTATTAACTTACTTACAGTGCAGCCTCTATATAACGACTTTCGATATAATGACATCCTCTGTATAACGACATGGTGCCCAGGTCCTGATTTTTTCGTTGCCTGTATCATTAGTAATATTTTTGGTTGCTTCTTTATAACGACAACTCTCTATAACAACAACTCTTTACAACGACAACTCTCTACAACGACAACTCTCTACAACGACAACTCTCTATAACGACAACTCTCTATACTATAACGACAACTGTCTATAACGACAACTCTCTATAACGACAGCCCTCTACAACGACAGCCCTCTACAACGACAACTCTCTACAACGACAGCTCTCTACAACGACAGCTCTCTATAACGACAGCTCTCTATAACGACAACTCTCTATAACGACAGCTCTCTATAATGACAACTCTCTATAACGACACCTCTCTATAACGACAACTCTCTATAACGACAGCCCTCTATAACGACAATTGTTTCTGGTCCCGACGATGTCGTTATAGAGAGGCTGCACTGTTCTACCATACTGACTTAGTGACGACCTTACCAACTTACTGACGACTTTACCAACTAACTAACTACCTTACTCCCTCCGTGACTGACTCCCACTCCACGCTGTCCCTCCCCAGACGTTGTGCTGAGCTGCGCCTGCCACCCGACGGAGAACATCATCGCGTCTGCGGCGTTGGAGAACGACAAAACCATCAAGCTGTGGCGGAGCGACACGTAGCATGCGGCCGGCCAGCCTGGCAACTTGCGTCCTGCGCCAGCGTCCATGCCCCCTGGTCTGAAAGTGTCTGTGTGAACGTGTTCCGAACGAACGTGTCCCAACCACTGACAAATTTTTTTTTTGTTGTTGTCTGCCGGCTGTTCACGCGTACTAAGCCCAACATTTGGAAATTGAAAAAAAATCATTTTTAATTCTAATTGATTAATGACAGTTCCTATATCCATGGTATCAGTTAAGTGTACTCGAGAAATATTTTGTCGAAATTCAAGTTCAAAATGTTGGAAGAAAAAAAAAAGAAAAAGCAAGAAGAGGTACAAATTTCCGAAGAATGGAACAATTTTTTTTGGCTCCCCTGAAGAAATGTTGCTTCTTGACGCAGAACAGTTGAACAGTTGGGCAGCTTTTTGTGACGACCTTGGTGCGTTGCTGGCTCGGTCCGTCAGTCGGTGGGAGGTTGTATATTTGGAGTGAGTGGGTTTGGTTGGTTGGTTTGTTTGTACATTTCTGAATGAAGACTGTTTTTTTCACAAGCGCTTAGTTGGTTGAAACTGCTTTGACGTAAGATCATATTGTTTGTTTAACCCTCCAAGTGTCAGCAGCTGGTTTAACCATTTAGCTCCTGGAGACCTTCCCTGATGCTCGCCCTGAAACCCTGGACAAGGGAAATAAACCTCTAAAAAAAATATCACGCGTTTTTAAGAAATTCTTTTAAAAAATTATTTACGAAATGATGCGGAAAAACGCAAGCTTCCCTCGAGCCAGTTTCCCTTGTGGTACAGTTTGGACAAGTTATTTCTTTCTCCCATCATAGTTGTGACTGTCGGGCTTTCATCTGTCACTCATCTATTTCTCCCATCATAGTTGTGACTGTCGGGCTTTCATCTGTCGCTCATCTATTTCCTCAAAAAGTAACAAGTCCTCCAGTGACTTACAAATAGGAAGTTACGGCCACTAAAACCAGTTTCAACGTGTCTTTGTTTAGTTGACATTGCTACACAGGATAAATTTTTACGTATTTTCAAAGTTTCCCTAGATTTTGTCCAAACTTCCTGCTTTCAAACTTCACACACGCACTATGTCTGGGTTAAATTTTGAACATTCAAAAACTCAAAGAAAGAAGAATAACTTTTGCTCGTTTTTGGTCAATTCTAATCAGACATTCTTCCAAGACTTGGTAGAATTACTCATCCCGGCAGTGTGGTGTGTTAGGCAATTGAAACGCCATGCAGCACCGCTCCAGGTGTGAATCGGTCGAGTCGGATCAATGCTGCTCTAGGTGCTAAATGGTTAATCAGCTTTTACGTTTTTTTCTTCCGTGTTGCGGCAAATTGTATCGGGTGTAATGAGAGCCGCTATTCTGGTTCGTTTATCCCGTTTTTAAAAAATCACTAATTATTTTAACTCCTTCACAAAGGAGCTCAATTTTCTATGTACATTTCTAGTTGTGAAATTGTATCGGTCTACTGCCTATACCTGCTTGGTTTGCCTCTTCTCTAGCGTGGTCCAACATTTAAGGAGTCCTTGAAAACTTTTTGAATTTCGCCGGATCGGATGTGAACAAAATTTTTGTCAGAAAATCATAACTGCGATTGGCCATCTGTAGGCCTGTTCAAAATAGGCTTTCGGCACGAATTTCTTGACCAAATCTCCTTGAATTTTTAAACTTCTTCCTTGCAACCTCCCTGAAATCTCCTTGAATTTGGTGGGGAGTTTATGGCAGGAACCCTGAACATAGTATGGCACAGTCCTATAATGTCCCCTGACACCACGGTCCATTTATTTGCGACGTTTGGAGGGATACCCGTCACAGCCCCGGCCACTCATCTACATTTGCCCCAACAGTCCCCTCCGCCCAGTCGCACACATGCCCTTCACAGGATACCAGCCACCTTAAACCCAGTCAGGTATTCTTTACCGTAATCCTCCCAATTGTCTCGGGGAGATATTTTACGTGGCATCTCCTAAAACTTCGGAGAAGAGAAATCGACATATTTTTTAAACGTCTGCCAAAATTTTTTTTGTGTGTTAATGTCAGCCAAATTTTTTTAAAAATGGCATAGACACAGTGGGTAGTATGACCGTATATAGTTGGGAGTGCCGTAAAACTTTCTAAAACATTTGGTACTGGCTGGGCCCGATGAGTCGAGGACTCCATTGCTGCTTGGGCCAGGGGGAAGTGAGGGCTAAAAATAGCCCAGTGTTGTGAGGGTAGCGGCAGCAGTCCCCACTCGCACTCGCCCGCCGGCCCATCTCACGGAGGCTGGGGGGGGGGGGGGGGGGTTGGGCTTAATTATTTAGTCTGATCAGCCCGGCAAGCGCCTCTTCGCTGTGTCACCTATTGTTACTTGCTTTGTTTTGGGGTTGTGGTTTTTTTCGTTGTTGTTATTATATTGTTGTATTTTTTTTCCTAAACTGTAATGATAATTGTGGACTGATGTTTGGTTGGTCGGCTGGCCAAGTGTGTGTACGCAGTTGTTGCTTTTGTCAGTCTGTTTTTTTAGCTTTGTTGTGGCGACCTACGGAAAAGAAAAGGTGCAGGCCGGCCTCTGTGGTGTAGCGGTTAGGCGCCTCATCGTCGCATGCAGGAGACCTGGGTTCGATACCTGAGTGGGGAGAATTTTCCAATGGAGTTTCTCTATCTCTCTGGCGGGTTATTGTGTCCCTCTCAGTTCGGGGTGGCCCTGACAGGTAGGGTCAGAAAGTGGGTGGTTGCCAGGTGCTCTTGTGTGGTTTGCCTCTTTCCTATCAAACTTCTGTCATCCTGATCTCTCCTTTTTTGTGTTTGCTACTCTGTTGTAACACCTCTAGTCTTCTGCACTTATATGACCTTATTGTGTCGCAAATGTAGGAAAACTCTTACTAAAACTAAGGGTGGGAAGCCCGCCTCCTTAATGGTTTTAGTTGTGTGGACAGATGTGTAAACACATTTACATTTAAAAAAGAAAAAGAAATGGTGCAGTGGGTGGCTGATGCGCGGCAGTTTTTCGATCGATCGATCGACGTATAAACGTGACGTTAAGCCGAAAAGAAAAGTTGCCGAACAAGCCGGAAAAAATACTGGTTTCTTCCTATGTCATTATTTTGACAAGCGCCTGATTTCCCCGTGATGTCACAATTATTATTTTTTTAAATGACAGTTGTCTCTGTAGTCTCCACCTTAACGCACGGTACCGGGAGGACTGATGAGGGTGTGCTGAACACTTTGCCACCTCATTTTGGGGGAAATCCAAAGAAACTGGGTGGTAACCATCGCCGATTGGCCAGATGTGGGGGCAAAGAAACTGGGTGGTAACCATCGCCATTTGGCGGGATAAGGGGGCAAAGTGGTAAACAGAGGGTGTGTTTACCCTGAGTGCACGTTTACGAAAAACGCTGTCATTTCATGTGATGAAAACCTGCTTTTGAGCAGAGCGAGTTTTTGTATGACATGCGGTCAGGTGGAGACGACTGTATTACCGGTATTATTATTATTATTATTATAATTATTATCATTCTTGTAGGTGGTAGAGATACTTATGAGAATTGGTGCTATTTGAGTCAAGATTTCATCCACTGTGTGTGTGTGTGTGTGTCTTCTTAGACGTCAGGGTTGGTAAAAAGCAGATTTCTCGATCTATTTTTGTGCACACATTCTAGGTCTGAAGATATATTTGTTCACTGTGCGGGTGTGGTTGGCGGGTGCTCTGGTGTGGTTTGCTCCCCCTTTTTTTATCAAACATCATCGTCCTTATCTTTCCTCCTCCTCCTCCTTTTCTTTGATCGTTACTCTCTTCTAGAAACACCTCTCATCTTGGGCACTTATTTGACTTAGCTGTGTTACGAGTGCCATATGATAAATCTGGTACAAAAAGCTCTGTGTATGTGTGCAGGCAGCGAGAGGATTGGGCAAGCAGTGAGTCCGTGCTGTAAGAAATTGTAGGCTACATTGTGCATGTTTTCTCACTGCCACGTATGACAAGTTTCCTCACTGTGACAAGTTGTTGGCTACATCGGTACATGTTTCCTCACTGTGACAAGTTGTTGGCTACATCGGTACATGTTTCCTCACTGTGACAAGTTGTTGGCTACATCGGTACATGTTTCCT
>NW_004798046.1:42811-44197 GCF_000002075.1 Aplysia californica | reverse complement strand
CTCACTGTGGCAAGTTGTTGGCTACATCAGTACAGGTTTCCTCACTGTGGCAAGTTGTTGGCTACATCGGTACATGTTTCCTCACTGTGGCAAGTTGTTGGCTACATCAGTACAGGTTTCCTCACTGTGGCAAGTTGTTGGCTACATCGGTACATGTTTCCTCACTGTGGCAAGTTGTTGGCTACATCAGTACAGGTTTCCTCACTGCCACGTGTGACAGACGAGGCAGGGGTAGGCCACGGGAAACATGGAGGAGATGTGTGGAAAGGGACATGAGAGAGGTGAAGCTCACTTGGAACGAGCAAGGAAGGATGGCCCAGGACAGAGATAAATGGAAGGAGCTTGTATGTGGCCTACACCCTGCCAGGGGTGGAAGGATGGCCCAGGACAGAGATAAATGGAAGGAGCTTATATGTGGCCTACACCCTGCCAGGGGTGAAAGGATGGCCCAGGACAGAGATAAATGGAAGGAGCTTGTATGTGGCCTACACCCTGCCAGGGGTGGAAGGATGGCCCAGGACAGAGATAAATGGAAGGAGCTTATATGTGGCCTACACCCTGCCAGGGGTGAAAGGATGGCCCAGGACAGAGATAAATGGAAGGAGCTTGTATGTGGCCTATGCCCTGCCAGGGGTGGAAGGATGGCCCAGGACAGAGAAAATGGAAGGAGCTTGTATGTGGCCTACACCCTGCCAGGGGGAAGTGGTTGGCTTTTTAGACAGTTGAGTCTTGGACAGTATCGTGGAAAAAAAAAAGGGAGTGTGTTTTTAATTTGGGCTCCCTTAAGCCAGAATAAGGACACCCAGTTATTTTGGGGTTTTTTAAACGCGAGGAGGGGAAGAAACGGGAAGTGAAGTGGTCGTTTCTACAGGTGATTTTCTTGGACAGGTAGCCGTTGGAGCAGGTTGGACTGTGTTTTTAGTTGTGCGCTTTGAACACTAAATTTGGTGGCCAAGGAACAATGGAAAATGGTCGCTTTTAAGCACAAGGGGGCTATCCCGAAAAATACTTTTTTGAGAAAATCGAAGGTAAAGTTTTTGCCCCTTGTTCAGTTTCTTTAAAAGACAAGGAGAGCTTTCTCTATAACCAAACAAATACACACACCAATGAAACCAAACTTCTCCTATAGGTAGGGCAATGTCTACTTTTGGTGTAGGTCAAGATTTCTGGAAACCCTCGAAATCTGGGTTAGCCCGCTTGTCCTTAAAAGCGAGCAACTGTCCCTGTGCAAGTGTGTGGGTGTGGTGGTGTGTGGTGTCAGGGAGCGGAGGATGTGGGGCTGTCTGAGTGGGCTTTGTACAGACACAACTGATACCTTTTTGCTGTTTGATGTTTTTGTTTTGAGCAGGTGAATGTGCGTCTCTAACACCCCCCCCCCCCCCCCCA
>NW_004798046.1:41069-42641 GCF_000002075.1 Aplysia californica | reverse complement strand
CCCAACCCTTCTTTTTTAATTAAATGAAATGAATAAACTTTGTATTTGTATGTCAATATAGAACATTTTTTGTCTTGTTGTTTTTCTGTAAGTTTATGTTGTGGACAGACTACAGACTTGACCTTTGAATGGAGTGGGTGGTTGGTGGGTGCCCTGGTGTGGTTTGTTCCTTCTTTCCTATCAAACATCTTTCTCCTACTATCATCCTTATCTATCCTCCTATTCTTTTCTTTGTATGTTATTGTTATTCTCTTGTAACACCACCTTATCTTTGTGGGTGGTTGGCGGGTGCTCTGGTGTGGTTTGCTCCTTCTTTCCTATCAAACATCTATCGTCCTGATCTCCCCTTCTTTTCTGTGTTTGTTACTCTCTTGTAGCACCTCTTATCTTCATATATGACCTTTTTTGTGTTGCAAGTGCCGTAAAACTTACTAAATCTCTCATGGGTAAAAACAACTTTATCTTCTGCACTAATGTGACCCATCTGTATAGCATGTGGTGTATACAACTCGTGCTGTGGGTGGTTGGTGGGTGCTGTGGTGTGGTTGGCTCCTTCTTTCCTATTAAGCATATCTATCGTCCTTATCTCTCCTCCTTCTTTTTTGTGTTTGTTGCTCTCTTGTAACACCTCTAATCTTCGGCACTTATATGACCTTATTGTGTTGCAAGTGCCGTAAAACTCTTACTAAAATTAAAAACTCAAAAATCTCTCTTCTTTTTCTCCCCTCCCTCTTTTTTGTGTTTGTTACCCTCTTGAAAGACCTCTACTAATATTCAGCACTTATATGACCTTACTGTGCTGCAAGTGCCATAAAACACACTAACCCCTCCCCCACAAAAAAAACAACTCACGCGAAACTAAACTAAAAATGTTTCTGTAAGTTAGTGTTGTTGTCAGACCTTGGACAATGCAGCAACCTCCTGATGGTGGGCTTACTGCTGTAGCCTATGCTGTAGCCTGTGTTGTGCTGTAGCCTAGTGTAGCCTGTGTTGTAGCCTAGCGTAGCCTGTGTTGTGCTGTAGCTTAGTGTAGCCTGTGTTGTGCTGTAGTCTAGTGCATAGCGTAGCCTGTGTTGTGCTGTAGCCTAGTGTAGCCTGTGTTGTGCTGTAGCATAGTGTAGCCTGTGTTGTGCTGTAGCATAGTGTAGCCTGTGTTGTGCTGTAGCCTGTGTTGTGCTGTAGCATTGTGTAGCCTGTGTTGTGCTGTAGCCTAGCGTAGCCTGTGCTGTGGCCTAACGTAGCCTGTGTTGTGCTGTAACATAGTGTAGCCTGTGCTGTAGCCTAGCGTAGCCTATTACAGCGTCTGTCCTGTAGCTTAGCGTAGCCTGTTTTGTGCTGTAGTGATGGTGTACCTGTGCTGTAGTGATGGTGTACCTGTGCTGTAGTGATGGTGTAGCCTGTGCTGTAGTGATGGTGTAGCCTGTGCTGTAGTGATGTTGTACCTGTGCTGTAGTGATGTTGTACCTGTGCTGTAGTGATGTTGTACCTGTGCTGTAGTGATGGTGTACCTGTGCTGTAGTGATGGTGTACCTGTGCTGTAGTGATGGTGTACCTGTGCTGTAGTGATGGTGT
>NW_004798046.1:36845-39829 GCF_000002075.1 Aplysia californica | reverse complement strand
TGTAGTGATGGTGTACCTGTGCTGTAGTGATGGTGTACCTGTGCTGTAGTGATGTTGTACCTGTGCTGTAGTGATGTTGTGCCTGTGCTGTAGTGATGTTGTGCCTGTGCTGTAGTGATGGTGTGCCTGTGCTGTAGTGATGGTGTGCCTGTGCTGTAGTGATGGTGTAGCCTGTGCTGTAGTGATGGTGTAGCCTGTGCTGTAGTGATGGTGTAGCCTGTGCTGTAGTGATGTTGTACCTGTGCTGTAGTGATGTTGTACCTGTGCTGTAGTGATGTTGTACCTGTGCTGTAGTGATGGTGTACCTGTGCTGTAGTGATGGTGTACCTGTGCTGTAGTGATGGTGTACCTGTGCTGTGCTGTGAGGTGCCAGGTGAGACTAGGTTTTGGTCTTTGCCTTCTTCTGACTGGCAGGGTGGGAGGTTGGAGGGTGGCAGGGTGAGTGGGAGGTTGGAAGGAGGTTGGAGGGTGGCAGGCCCCGCCTCCTCATTGATCGGAATTGGGTCGGTGGGGGTGTAAAAACACTTACATTTTCCACAAAAATCTGGTTCCAATATTTGGACTATTGAAAGTTAAGGGAATAACCCTTAAGCTTAACGTTAAAGATACACATAGGCTACAAGTATTTAGTTCTCACATTGAGCCCTGCCCAATTAGCTGTGTGTGACATGTGACTATTCGTGCGTATGTATTCCTGTATACTGTGTGTGTGTGTGTGTGTGTGTGAGAGAGAGAGAGAGAGAGAATGTGTGTGTGTGAGACATATACATGTATATATATATATATGTGTGTGCGTGTGTGTCACCCAACTGACAATTAATCGGCTCGGTGACTTGATCATATTGAGGCTTTAGAACAGCAAATAATAGGTCTATATCCTTGTAAGTTGTATTGTAAGTTGTACTGTTGTTACTGGGGGCATGACGTCCCAAAGAGTTGTACTGTTGTACCAGAGACGCCCCAAAGAGTTGTACTGTTGTACCAGAGACGCCCCAAAGAGTTGTACTGTTGTACCAGAGACGGCCAGGCTTGTTGACTGAACCCAGCCAGAGCCAAATGGGCGGGGCACTCACGTCAATGACAACGTAGGCAGGACTTCGTCATTGTGGGTGGTCCAAGTACTGCCTAGTGGACAGACCCCCCGGGGCGGTGCTACTGACTGAAAGTGTCTTTAGGCCGTTTCCAAAGGGGGGGTATTTCTCGTTTTAGTGCACTGTAGAATTGTAAATGAGCTGATCTAACAATGTCATGCTCATAACTGTGCCTGCATATCAACAGGGAACTGCTGCTTTTTCTTTCCTAATCCTTACTATCGTAATTTTTTCCTCTAGATCTACTTCTTTTGTATATTTGTCACACTCTTGTGAACTGCTATTTCCGGGGTGCCTTGATAGTCGAAGCAGACTTTGTGCTGTTGAGGCTAGAGAGGTGAGCAGAGTAAGCCTGATTCCCTGTAAGTGTAAGGACTTCTCTGTTGACACCCACCCCTTGGCGCTCATATGACCTTATGCAGTTGCGAGCGCCGTAAAACCTCTTCTAAAATTACATGTGTAAAACCTAAACTCGTGGACAGAGCAACACCCACAACCTTCAGCGTGCTCTTTTTAGTTTTAGTAAGAGTTTTATGGCACTTGAAGACACTATAAGGTCATATAACTTATAAGTGACGAAGAATAGAGGTGTTAATTACAAGAGAGAAACAAACACAAACAAGGAGGAGGATAGAGAAGAACGATAGTTTTTATAGGAAAGAAGGAGCAAACCACACCAGAGCACCCGCCAACCACCCACAGCGTGCGCTCTTCTTATTGAAATGGCAAAACTTATACTAAGATGTATACCCACAATTGTACAGACACAAACTATAAGAGAGAGAGAGAGAGAGAGAGAGAGAGAGAGAGAGAGAGAGAAAACAAGATAAATTTTTCTTGTTTCGTAAGAAATGGGTGGGTGCCTTCCAGGTTTTGATACAGCCAATCCCACAATTCTTTTGTTATTATTCATTCAAGATGGCGTTGAAGGAGGCAGTTCACGAAAGTGAGTAATAAATATTGTTTCTTTTTTGCGCGTTTAATGTAGATTGGTGAGGAAATTTATAACAAACTGGTTGTTAACTTAAGAGAACAGATGTTATTGTGTTTATTTTGCCCGTGAGTGCTATTGGGGTGAACATTTTGCTGGCCACAACTTGTATTGAAATGAATGTCGACGAAGTCGGTTACCGTTTTCTTGTCTGCTGATAAGCTGCTGTCTCACTGTCACTGTAATCTTCAGTCTATTTATGTATGACTCAGACTATGTTGATAAATCCGATATCAGGGAGGAGTTCTGCAGAGGGCCGCCACTGAGCAAACTATTCAAGAGTTGGTACACTCAGAGAATCCAATTGATGACGCCTGCAGACGGCACTCCTGTACCTGTACAATTTGAATTGCGGTCCCGTTTAGGGATAGATATCTACTCGTTTTGACCCCACCAACGAATACTTCTGGTTCTAAACGATTAGGTTTTGATGCGCGTGCCGATAGGCCTATGGCATGGAGGGAGAGCCAATCAAACCTAGAGATATTTAGATATCTAGATCTATCTAGATCTAATTGCAAAACATCATCCTTAAGTGGTCAGACGGGAGGTTTGGTTGGTGGCCTGACCCCAGTCCCAGTTTATTATATAGCAATGCCAATCGCCCGCTGCGCCTTGTGCCGGAAATCAGCCTCCGCGCGAGGGGTATTTTTTGGGCCGCTCGGAATCAGAAGTGACTCTTCTAAGTTTAGTTACGGGAAAACTCCTGGACGAAAATAAATGAAACTCGGCAACCAATCAGAGGAAAGGTTAAACTAACGACATGCCAGCGTAAATCCTGAACGATTACTAGAACCGGAGATATTGCCGTGTTTGTGCGAATTTCCTCTGCGGTTCAAAAACTAAGCGGAGCTGCGGGTTGATCGCTGACCACACAAGCGCCCCACATGTCTTCTTTATTG
>NW_004798046.1:31047-35597 GCF_000002075.1 Aplysia californica | reverse complement strand
TTCCTAATCCTTACTATCGTCATTTTCCTCTACTTCTTTTATACGTTTGTCACACTCTTGTGACCGGCTATTTCCGGGGTGCCTTGATAGTCGAAGCAGACTTTGTGCTGTTGAGGCTATAGAGGTGAGCACAGTAAGCCTGATTCCCTGTAAGGACTTCTCTGTTGACATCCACCTTTTGGCGCTCATATGACCTTTTGTACAGTTGCATGCGCTGTAAAAACTCTACTAAAACTTTAAAAAACACCAAAATTGTTTCAGTGGTGGAAGACATCAACAAGAGGAGAGAACCACTGCCACTGCTGGAGGCCATTTACTTAATCACACCTATTGACAAGGTATGTTGGTGAACTTTTCCACGAGGGTGGGTGGTTGGCGGGTGCTCTAGTGTTGTTTGCTCCTTCTTTCCTATCAAACATCTATGGTCCTGATCTCTCCTCATTCTTTTTTGTGTTCATTACTCTTCTCTTGTAACAGCCCTAATCTTCGGAACTTATATGACCTTATTGTGTTTGCGAGTGCTGTAAAACTCTTATTAAAACCCCCAAAGACCAAAAAACTTTTCTACGAGGGATTTATGCTGTTCCGTGAATAAGCTTTTATTAGATTTTTCAAAGGATGAAATGGGCTTTTGATGTTGTGCTTGTTGAATTAAAATAAAAAATAAAAAATTGATTATGACCAAGCGCTTGCATTCTTCAGGGATTTAAATGAATGCGTTTCTATTGAGTCTCTTGAAAATTCGATTGCTTTTTAACATTATTTTGGTGTATGTTAGGGCACGGATCAGTGCTTTCTTTTCTTTTCTACATGGTTGTTAACATATTGTCGCCTGTGAACTATTTTGTCCAAAGTGCCCTCGTTCCTGAAGTACACTTTGGACAAAATAGTTCTGAGGCGAGAATAGTAGGCGGTTGGCGGGTGCTCTTGTGTGGTTTGCTCCTTCTTTCCTATAAAAAATCTATCGTCTCTATCTCCCCTCCTTCTTTTTTATGTTTGTTACTCTCTTGTAACACCTCCAATCTTCGGCACTTATATGAACTTATTGTGTTGCAAGTGCCGTAAAACTCTTACTAAAACTAAAAACTGAGGTGAGGATATGCTGACTGCATGTCTCCATACACTGTTGGTGAACAAGCAAACAGTTTGAGGTAACCCAGTACCCTGTATGGCACACCAGCCAAAGCTCAGTTTGTTTTTTTTAAAGGGGGGGGGGTAAGAGGAGGAAGGGTATTCATTCAGGACGTAATTTTTTTTTCTGCAGTTGAAGCTTTTTGGGTGTAATTTATTTGTAATCCTGCGAACCAGTTTGAGGTAATGGAAATACAGAAATAAAACAGCAAAATGGTTCACAAACTGGAGGATTTTCATTCAGAAAGCTTTCTGTTCACATTTTTGATGTTCTCTGGTATCATGAAAGCAATAGAATGGAGATAACGAAACAGTCTACACTGTTCCGCTGTTCAGTTTGCCGATATATTGGTGATACGTCCAAATGTGTTCCCCTGAAGTTACGGATATATCAGTGTGGGTGGTTGGCGGGTGCTCTGGTGTGGTTTGCTCCTTCTTTCCTATATAAAATCTATCGTCTCTGTCTCCCCTCCTTCTTTTTTGTGTTTGTTACTCTCTTGTAACACTTCTAATCTTCACTTATATGACCGTGGGTGGTTGGCGGGTGCTCTGGTGTGGTTTGCTTCTTCTTTCCTATCAAACATCTATCGTCCTTATCTCCCCTTTTTCTTTTTTATGTTTGGTACTCTCTTGTAACACCTCTATTCTTCTGGCGCTCATATGACCTTATGCAGTTGCAAGAGCAGTAAAACCTCTACTAAAACTAACAAACTTATTTGACCTTATTGTGTTGCAAGCGTAGTAAAACTGTTTCTAAAACTAAAAGGATATCGGTGATACTTCTGAGGAGAGTCAAAAAGAGATAAAGGAAAGTTTGTTTACTTATGGGTTTTTTATTTTATAAAAAATATTTTTGTTTCTGACTCTGTCTTGGCCTGTGGGTGTTGGTTGTTACTCTGGTGTGGTCTACTCTTTCTTTTTAAAATGTTGCTGGCATCCCTAGCCCCCTGCTGTTGAAATATGGCTTTTAATGTGTCGACGTATTGTGTATCATGTACTCTATTCTATGTTTTTGTAATTTAATTGGATTTTTCTGGGGTTTTTCATCTTAATCACCAGTCCATCAAGGGAATGATAGCAGACTTTCAGAACCCCAACAACACCCAGTACAAGGCTGCCCACGTGTACTTCACCGAAGGTAACGCTTCCTCATAACTTCTTTGTCCTTTAGGCCGTACCCAAAGGGGGGATAGTAACATATTCTTATGTACAGTAGAATTGTAAATGGGCTGATTTATCAATGTCATGCTCATACTGTGCCGGAACAACATAGGTGGAACTGCTGCTTTTTCTTTCCTCATCCTTACTATCGTCATTTTTCCTTTACTTCTTTTGTATGTTTGTCACTCTCTTGTGACCCGCTATTTCTCGGGTGCCTGGATAGTCAAAGCAGACTTTGTGCTGTTGAGGCTAGAGAGGTGAGCAGAGTAAGTCTGATTCCCTGTAAGGACTTCTCTATTGAAATCCACCCCTAGGTGCTCATATGACCTTATGCAGCTGCGAGCGCCGTAAAAACTCTACTTTAAAAAAAAATCTTTAGTGGATACCGTCATTCAAGAGTTGTGAGCAGTAACTCATTTTGTCAGCCTGCCTCACATTACATGTCAGCTGGGCTGGGAGATTTTGTTTCTTTCTCTCAAGATTTTGTGCATAGTCTGTGTGTACGAGTGTTAAAAGCTGATGAGGGTAGTCAGCCAGGGTGTTTCACGACTTTATCACTGCGGCGTCGGTGGCCTAATGGTTAGGCTACCGGACTCGCTGTCGTGGGGTTGTGGCGTCGGTGGCCTAATGGTGATGCGGGTTGCGGGTTCGGGGGTTCAAGCTGCGGGCCTGACGTTGTGTCCTTGGGAAAGGCATTTTACACGAATTTTCCCCACTTTACCCAGGTGGGAATGGGTACCCGGCTATAGATAGCGAAAGATCTTGTCAGTTTGTTAATGTTTCAGCGCTTAATCAGCTGCTTGTACTATATTCTTCCCGAGAAGCTGAGAATGTTTCTGAGTGTTCTATGGTCTGCTGGGGTAATAATATAGTGTAAAGCGCATAGAGCTTGCTTTCGAGTGGGGACATGCGCTATACAAATGCTATTTATTATTATTATTATTATTATCACTGCCGATGTCCCCAGCGTGCCCGGATGAGTCGTTCAACGAGCTGTGCAAGTCAACCAGTGCCAAGTTCATCAAGACGCTGAAGGAGATCAACATCGCTTTCTTACCGTACGAATCTCAGGTTGGTGTTACCGTAGTAAGCCTCCCAACTGTCGCGAACTAGCAGTCTGTCGTGTCGGGGGGAGCTTGTAGGATTTCATCATACTATGTGGAAAAATGCTGGAGAATAGGGTGGTTGGCGGGTGCTCTGGTGTGGTTTGCTCCTTCTTTCCTGTCAAACATCTATCGTCTTTATCTCCCCTCCTTCTTTTTTGTGTTTGTTACTCTCTTGTCACACCTCTAATCTTCGGCACTTATATAACCTTATTATGTTGCAAGTGCCGTAAAACTCTTATAAAATTTTTTTTAAAACCAGCAAAAAAACTCGTGCAACTTGGTTGGAATTTTGGTCAAAATTTCGACACACTTCAATGTTGAATGACGACTGCTGTTTGGTCGCTTTTAAGCACAAGGGGGCTATCTAGAAAAATGCTGTTTTGAGAAAATCAAAGGTAAAGTTTTGCCCCTTGTTCAGTTTCTTTAAAAGACAAGGAGAGTTTTCTCTATAGCCAAACAAATATACACACCAATGAAACCAAACTTCTCCTATAGGTAGGGCAATGCCCACTTTTGGTGTAGGTCAAGATTTCTGGAAACCCCTGAAATCTGGGTTAGCCTGCTTGTCCTTAAAAGCGATCAATTGTTCTACGGACTGTCTGCAACGGTTCTCTTGGCACTGTGGGAAAGTTTTTGTTTATAAAGTGATGCTTTTTTTGTTGTTTCTTACCTGTGGGCCAGGTGTACTCGCTGGACTCGTCGGAAACGTTCCAGTTTTACTACAACCCCAACAAGTCGTCGGGCCGCACCATCAACCTGGAGAGATGTGCCGAGCAGATTGCCACGTTGTGCGCCACACTCGGGGAGTATCCCGCCGTCAGATACAGATCGTACGTGGGGAGTGGGGGGTTGGCGGGTGCTCCCGAGTGTTTTTTTTTCTTCTTTCCTATCAAACATCTATCTATCGTCTTTATTTCCCCTCCTTTTTTGTGTATGTTACTCTCTTGTGACTCATCTATTCTTCGGCACTTATATGACCATATTGTGTTGCAAGTGCCGTAAAACTCTTACTAACACTTAAAAAATATCATCGTCCTTATCTCTCCTTCTTTTTTATGTATGTTACTCTCTTGTAACACCTCTATTTTTCGGCACTTATATGACCTTATTGTGTTGCTAGTACCGTAAAACTCTCACTAAAACCTCTCCCCC
>NW_004798046.1:28351-29940 GCF_000002075.1 Aplysia californica | reverse complement strand
TCTCTCTCTCTCTCTGGAGCAACTTTTTACTCTCTTGTAACACCTCTAATCTTCGGCACATATATGACCTTATAGTGTCGCGAGTGCCGTAAAACCTCACTATAACCACAAAGACATTGTCCCCCATGTGCGTGTGTCCCCAGGGCCCCCAGAAGGACCGGTCCATGCTGCTGATCCTGGACCGTGGCTTCGACCCCATCTCCCCTCTGCTTCATGAGCTGACCTTCCAGGCCATGGCTTACGACCTGCTGCCCATCGAGAACGACGTCTACAAGTCAGTCCCACACACTTCTTCTGCTTTCTTTTCCTTTTTTTCTTTTTTTTCTTTCGTTTTTCTTTTTCCTTCTTTCTTTTTTCGTTTTTGTTCTTTCTATTTTCCTCTGTCTTTTTTCTAGTTTCTTTTGTCTTTCTTCTTTTTAAAAATCTTTTTTAACCATATCCATGCGTCGTGTTTTACTATCGTATCTATACGTCGTGGGGAACTCTGTGCCACCACTTTCCAAAGAGGAAATTTGCTCGTTAATCCGATCTGTATGCTTTGAATAGCAGTCTGTCGAAATGATTTTTTGAGAAATGCTGAAAGTTTCAAAGAGATCTTCGTATTAGAAGTATTCTAAAATGTGAAGAATACAACCCCGGGGCGTACAAAATGACCCCAGGGCGTACGGATAGGGTTAAGACGATAGTAAAACACGACATACGGATAGGGTTAAATGTAGGTGTTTTTATATATACGTGGGTGGTTGGCGGGTGCTCTGGTGTGGTTTCCTCCTTCTTCCCTATCAAACATCTATCATCTTTATCTCCCCTTCTTTTTTGCGTTTGTTACTCTCTTGTAACACCTCTAATCTTCGGCACTTGTATATGACTTTATTGTGTTGCAAGTGCTGTAAAACTCTTACGAAAAAAACCCTCTGCTGTCCAGATTTAATAAGTCAGAAAATTTGAACCTTGTTTTTTTATTGCAGTTTTTAAATCTGTGATATTGGTCGCATGTGATCGAGAAATATTTGGTCAAATTTCAAATTCTAAATATTAAAAAGAGCATGTTATGATATGTGTTATGACACAGTGGAATCAGGCGCTCGTCTATATTTGGGCATGTGGAGTTATTGCTATCCTCTGAAAGCTGATTTATTCGCCTTGCTTCCAATGAAATAAATATCTATTTATCTTTAATAGAATTCAAGATGTTTACGATTGAAAAAAGTGTGGTCGCCTGGTTTTAGTGATGAAAATAGCGAGAAAATGGCCACCAAAGTTTGGTAACTCCAATAGACAAAAGAGTCTTTGAAAACTGAAAAATGACATATTTTGTGCCTTTAATCAATGTAAGCCAAAAAATAAAAATTTGATACAAATTTCCAAACTGGCAGAAAAAGACCCGTTTCTCTGATTTCGTTATTTTGACGGGCGCATTGTTTCACCACGCTGCCTCACATATGTGTGAACTCCCGTACAACTTTGTGTGGCTAAAAGAGCATGTTATGATACGTGAACTCCCGTACAACTTTGTGTGGCTAAAAGAGCATGTTATGATACGTGAACTCCCGTACAACTTTGTGTGGCTAAAAGAGCATGTTATGATA
>NW_004798046.1:25515-27828 GCF_000002075.1 Aplysia californica | reverse complement strand
TCTCTCTCTCTCTCTCTCGCTGGCTCTTTCCTCCCTCACTTTCTCTTAGTCTTACAACAGCACTAGCCTCATCCCCCCCCCAAAAAAAAATCTCTTTTTAAAACTCCACATACACGTACTAAACATCTCATAACTATTCTATTCATTCGTTTAAATGTCCCCAGAATTCAAAGAGGCTTTCTCCCTCTTTGACAAGGACGGGGACGGCACTATCACCACTAAAGAGCTCGGAACTGTGATGAGGTCCTTGGGACAGAACCCAACAGAAGCCGAGTTGCTGGATATGATTAACGAGGTGGATGCTGATGGTTAGTGGGGGAACAGCAATATCTGGGGACATGATAATATTAATATATGTCATGCATAAATAAATGCCATATCTATCTATCTATCTATCTATGCCTCCCATATTTTTCTAATACATGTACCTCTCTCTCTCTCTCTCTCTCTCTCTCTCTCTCTCTCTCTCTCTCTCTCTCTCTCTCTCTCTCTCTCTCTCTCTCTCTCTCTTGATCAACAATAGATCGTAAAGAGAGATATATTATATAGTATGTATTTGTTAGAGGTATAATGGTATGTATAGGTACATGGGAAAGCTTCATCAACTCTTTCTCTCTCTCTCTCTCTCTCTCTCTCTCTCTCTCTCTCTCTCTCTCTCTCTCTCTCTCTCTCTCTCTCCCCCTCTTCTCCCCACTCACATACCTCTATTTCTCTCTCCATCTCTCTCCTTCTTCTCGTTGTATGATACTCTCTGGCAACAGCTCTAATCTTGGCCACTTATATAACGTAATTGTGTAGCAAGTTCTGTAACAATTTTACGAAAACTAAAATTAATGGGTGGTTTGCAGGTGCTCTGGTTTGGTTTGTTCCTTCTTTCCTATCAAACATCTATCATCCTTATCTCTCCTTTTTCTTTTTGTGTTTGTTCCTCTCTTGTAAGGCCTCTAATCATCAGCATTTATATGACCTTATTGTGTTTGTACCTCTCTTGTAAGGCCTCTAATCGTCAGCATTTATATGACCTTATTGTGTTTGTTCCTCTCTTGTAAGGCCTCTAATCATCAGCATTTATATGACCTTATTGTGTGGCAAGTGCAGTAGAATGCTTACGAACAAAAACTAAAATTACAATTATAGCTTAGCTCACCAGCAACACCTCAAATCTCCTGCACTTCTGTGACCGTCTAACCTGATTGCGTTGCAGGTGCCGTAAAACTCTTACTAAAATTGCCCCTCGGGGCAGGGCTACTGACTGAAGTGTCTTTAGGCCATTCCCAAGGGGGGGGACATTAAAATGTTCTCATACACAGTAGAATTGTACATGGGCTGATTCATCTTTGTCACGCTCATAAGTATGCCTGAACTACAACAGGGAACTGCTGCTTTTTCTTTCCTAATCCTTACTATCGTAATTTATCCTCTACTTCTTTTGTATGTTTGTCACTCTCTTGTGACCTGCTATTTCCGGGGTGCCTTGATAGTCGAAGCAGACTTTGTGCTGTTGAAGCTAGAGAGGTGAGCAGAGTAAGTCTGATTCCCTGTAAAAACTTCTCTTTTGACATCCACCCCTTGGCGCTCATATGACCATATGCAGTTGCGAACGCCGTAAAACCTTTGCTAAAACAACGCTAACTAACAAAACCAAAATTGTAATTATAACTAAACTCACCAGTAACACCTCAAATCTCCTGCACTTCTGTGACCGTCTGACCTGATTGCACTGCAAGTGCCGTATAACTCTTACCAAAAACGGAAAACCCTTGTGTGTTCTCAGACAGGTGACGAAGAAGCTGAAGCAGTTTGCCGAGTCGAAGCGTATGAATACGTCGGACAAGACCAACATCCGCGACCTGAGCCAGATGCTGAAGAAAGCGCCGCAGTACCAGAAGGAGCTGAGCAAGTACTCGGCGCACTTTCACCTAGCTGAGGACTGTATGAGGCAGTACCAGAAACATGTGGATAAACTGTGTCGTGTGGAACAGGTGGGTGGGTGGTGGGAGGACTCTATGAGGCAGTATCAGAAACATGTGGATAAACTGTGTC
Organism: Aplysia californica; assembly: GCF_000002075.1. Taxonomy (NCBI): domain Eukaryota; kingdom Metazoa; phylum Mollusca; class Gastropoda; order Aplysiida; family Aplysiidae; genus Aplysia; species Aplysia californica. The sequence continues at coordinate 25,785 of NW_004798046.1, read as the reverse complement.
GTGTGGAACAGATGGGTGCTTGGTGTGTGGTGGGAGGACTGTATGAGGCAGTATCAGAAACACGTGGATAAACTGTGTCGTGTGGAACAGGTGGGTGGGTGGTGGGAGGACTGTATGAGGCAGTATCAGAAACACGTGGATAAACTGTGTCGTGTGGAACAGGTGGGTGCTTGGTGGGTGTGTTTGTGGGTGGTTGGTGGGTGTGTGTGTGGGTGGATGGTGGGTGGTGGGAGGACTGTATGAGGCAGTATCAGAAACACGTGGATAAAC
>NW_004798046.1:23223-24383 GCF_000002075.1 Aplysia californica | reverse complement strand
GGAGTGGAAAGATTGTAAGGGGTCTCTTACTGGGTTTGGAAAAAGGTTGACAAGCCTGAATACGTGTTGCAAGTGCCGTAGAACTCTTAATTAAATAAAAACTTGTGGGTGGTTGGCGGATGTTTGTACGATCCTCTCTGGTAGTAGCTGTAATGTTTGGCACTTGTGTGACCTCCTTGTGTGACCTCCTTGTGTGGCAAGCTCCTGAAAACTTTGACTAAAACAAAACTTATGGTTGGGTGGTTGGCGGGTGCTCTGGTGTGGTTTGCTTCTTCTAGCCTATCAAATATCTATCGTCCTGATCATTCCTCCTTCTTTTTTGTGTTTGTTACTTTCTTGTAACACCTCAATCTTCGACACTTATATATATGACTTAATTGTGTTGCGAGTGCCATAAAACTCTTATTAAGATAAAAAAAACCTTTGACAAAAACATCCGTGTTTCTGCAGGATTTGGCGATGGGCACGGATGCGGATGGGGAGAAGATCCGCGACCACATGAGGAACATCGTCCCCATCCTTCTGGATCAGAACATCACGGCCTACGACAAGATCCGCATCATCCTCCTGTACATCATCCACAAAGCCGGTAAGTGGGTGGTTGGCGGGTGCTCTGGTGTGGTTTGCTTCTTCTTTGCTATCAAACATCTATCGTCCTTATCTCCCCTTCTTCTTTTTTGTGTTTGTTACTCTCTTGTAACTCCTCTAATCCTAGGCACTTATATGACCTTATTGTGTTGCAAGTGCTGTAAAACCCTTAATAAACTTTAAAAGAAAAAAAGCTGGTAAGTCGCTGGACGTTGGTGCACGTCTCTTGGGCGAGTGATTTTTCATGATTTTGGAAGTCATTTGGGAATTCATGTTGTTCACCGAATCGCGACCTCAGGGCTTTCTTGTCGCATCCCCATTTTTTTGTAACAGTGAAAATGTGACTTCTTCTTAAGCTCACTCTTTGTTATAAACTGCTTTCACTGTTATTAAAAATGGAGATACGACAAGAAAGCACTGAGGTCGCAAAATGTTGAAATAAGGGGTGCTTCTGCATTGAGACACTTGGTTTCGGCCGACTCTAATCGTGAATTAAAAGTGTGTGGGAAAAATGAAATGTGGGGGAAAATTTGGAAAAAAAGAATGTACGTATACACCTGTGTCTCCCCCCC
>NW_004798046.1:18329-23123 GCF_000002075.1 Aplysia californica | reverse complement strand
AGCAGAGTAAGCCTGCTTCCCAGTTTGGACTTCTCTGATGACATCCACCCCTTGGCGCTCACATGACCTTATGCAGTTGTGAGTGCCGTAAAACCTTACCAAAACAAACAAATCATGCGCTGAAAAGCAAATGTAAAGTGAACTCCAGTTTGGTTTTCTCTCTTTTCTCAGTGATATGTTGTGGCGTCGGTGGCCTAGTGGTTAGGCTACCGGACTCGTAATCGTGAGATTGCTGGTTCGGGGGTTCGAGCCTCAGCTCGGTCCGACGTTGTGACCTTGGGAGAGACACTTTACACTAATTTCCCATTTGGCTTGGTCCTTTCGGAGACGGAGGTTAAACTCGGAGGCCCCGCCTCTTAAATAACCTAATAGTGTTGATAGGGGCGTTAAACCTGTACAATTTCTTTCAGGGATATCTGAGGAAAACCTGGCAAAGCTGGTCCAGCACGCCCAGATCCCGATGGAAGAAAAGTGCATCATCACCAACACGCAGAACTTGGGGGTTCCCATCATCCAAGACGTAAGTTTGTCTTGACCGTAGTCGCTGACCTAGTGCTAGTGCCTCCTAGTTAGATATCTGTGTGTGTGTGTGTGTGTATGTGTGTGTGTTCCTCTGCTGTCTGTTTCTCACTCGTTTGTGTGTGTGTGTGTTCCTCTGCTTTCTTTGTCTCACTTGCGCGCGCGTGTGTGTGTGTGTGGTTTGTTGTGTTATTAGTTTAGCTTCATCATAGTCACAGACCTAGCGCTAATGCCTCGTAGTTAGCTGTGTGTGTGTGTGTGTATGTGTGTGGTTTGTTGTGTTTTTAGTTGTGTTATTAGTAGAGATTTTGTGATGGATTTCTGCGGTAGGAGAATGCGTATGAGTTTCTTTTGTGACTTACTAGCTCTCTGTCTGACGTGTGTCGTACACTGCATCTCTTAAATGTGTCCTGCATCTGTCACATGTGTCATACACTGCATCTCTTAAATGTGTCCTGCATCTGTCACATGTGTCATACACTGCATCTCTTAAATGTGTCCTGCATCTGTCACATGTGTCGTACACTGCATCTCTTAAATGTGTCCTGCATCTCTCACGTGTGTCTTATGTGTGTCGTTCACATGTGTTGCACAATGCATCTTGTCACATGTGCCGTACACTGCATCTCTCACATGTGTCGTACAATGCATCTGTCGTGCACTTGTGTTATACACTGCATTTGTCACATGTGTCGTTCATCGCGCACATGTGTCAAGTCATGTGTGTTGTTCACGTGTGTCATACACTGCATTTGTCACATGTGTCGTTCATCGCGCACATGTGTCAAGTCATGTGTGTTGTTCACGTGTGTCATACACTGCATTTGTCACATGTGTCGTTCATCGCGCACATGTGTCAAGTCATGTGTGTCGTTCACGTGTGTCGTACACTGCATCGTCTCGTGACCAGTCTCTGCGCTAACTGCCTGTGCCCTGTGACCCAATGGGCATGCCTGGGTTTTTGTTGTTTTTTCGTACGGGAAGAGACGTAGAGGATTGTGGGGGGAGAGATTTGTTCTTATGGGTTGTTGTTAAAACCACGTGTTTTAGTTCCTCTCTATGAACTGAGTGGGGTATATGTCATGTTTACGTAATTTAGGTCACTTTGTGGGCCAAGCTTTTTGAAAAACGTGACATCACTTACTGTCAGTTTCGTGCGGTGGGTAAAAATAGATTTAACTGTCTGTGAATTATATTTTTCCATGAGCTGATTGGTGACAAATTGTGGGTGGTTGGCGGATGCTCTGGTGTGGTTTGCTCCTTCTTTCCTATCTGTTGTCCTTATCTCTCCTCCTCCTTTTTTATGTTTGTTACTCTCTAATCTTTGGCGCTTATATGACCTTATTGTGTTGCAAGTGCTTTAAAACTCTTACTAAAACTAAATGTATTGTTTTGTTTTTGTATTGACTGTGTGTTGTAATTGTTTGGTGCAGCGGTGTGTTTGTTGCGACTGCAGTGTCAACCATTGTTTGTTGTTGTTCAGCGTACGCCACTCGTCCACGAATGATGAATGCTGCTTGTTTCCCTGGCGGCCACGGTTTTGCGTCTCTGGCGCGTCGCTCCGTTCTGTCTGTTGACCTTCACCTGGTGCACGTGTCTGGATTCCCTCACCTGGTGCACGTGTCTGGATTCCTTCACCTGGTGCACGTGTCTGGATTCCTCTAGAATTCTTGTGTAGCACCGTGCGGCACCTTTCTGTATGCCCCTTCATTACCACTGTTTAGGGGTGCCACTTGGGGGACTATTTTACCGTAACCACCAATCTCCGAAGCCACTAGGGCTATTTCAATTTTGTTTCCATTGTCAAAGTGCTGTGGTGTGGTTTGCTCCTTCTTTCCTATCAAACGTCTATCGTCCTTATCTCTCCTCCTTCTTTGTTGTGTTTGTTACTATCTTGTAACGCCTCTAATCTTTGCCACTTAAATGACTTTGTTGTGGTGCAAGTGCCGTAAAACTCGTACTAAAACTTCAAAAAACCCTGTGTTCCTACAACTCTACTGTCCCGTGTGAGAATCTTGTACCCTGGCGTGTCGTTGTGGACAGCACATGTGGCAGGAATGTTAACCTCCCTGTGAAGGGTGTAGGTTCGGGGCTAGATGGAAGTGGCACCTCTAATGACTTTTGTGGCTGTGTTTTGTCTCCTTTCTCTGTGTTTTCTCAAATGAATTTTTTGATTTGAAAACTTCAAGGAAAGTCTAGAGGATGATATAGTTGCCATAGTACAAGATATTGTAGAGGTAAGCTGCTTTGTACAGATCTCTTTTCCTTGTGCGCCGGCAAAGATCGTACATAGCAAGATAGTTCACTCAGCCCAAAAAGTGTCTGCGGAAGTCCGCCCATTGGTTCAGACGATGCTGCAGTCTTTGTTTTGAAGCTCTCTTTTGTTTCTCCAGAAAAAGAATAGGAATAGCACAGTTTGTTCGTTTCACTTTTATTGTATTTCACACAAGTAGGATAACTCTGTTCGCAAAGTCCGCACTTTTTCGAAGAGGGCGCAGCCGAATTTTGGGGACACTTTTTGAATTGGCTCAAAGAGAGGAGTGAACTATCTTGTTATACCCGATCTTTGGCGTTGGTGAAGTCTTGTGAGAGTCGTTATTGGTGCGGTGGCTTGAGTTTGTCATGTGCTGTTTGGTGCGGTGGCTGGAGTTTGTCATGTGCTGTTTGGTCACGTGCTGTTGGATGGTCTTGTAATGGTCTTGTTGGTAGGTACAAGTTATCTGGTGTCCTCGTTTCTGGTGGGTCGAGGGTGTCACTGGTAGGTCCTACTTCTTTACTTTCCTTCTTTTGTTTCTGTGTGTGTGGGTGGTTGGAGGGTGTCGCTGGTAGGTCCTACTTCTTTACTTTCCTTCTTTTGTTTCTCTCTGTTTGGTGGGTGGTTGGAGGGTGTCGCTGGTAGGTCCTACTTCTTTACTTTCCTTCTTTTGTTTCTCTCTGTCTGGTGGGTGGTTGGCGGGTGCTCTGGTGTGGTTTGCTCCTTCATTCCTATCAAACATCTATCGTCCTTATCTCTCTTTCTTCTTTTTTGTGTTTGTTACTCTCTTGTAACACCTGTAATCTTCGGCACTTATATGACCTTATTGTGTTGCGCAAGTGCCGTAACTCTCTTACTAAGACAAAGGAGGGTGCCAACAGTAGGCTGTTTCTTGTTCTTCCCTCTGTTCTTTCTGTCTGCCTGTCCTTCTCTTTCTCAGCCCACTGTGCCTGTTGTTGCGTAGATGTGCTTCTATTTGTGCCGACAAATCAGCCTACGCCCACTGTGACTGTTTCCTGGACTAGATCTGTGTTGTTTGTTGTGATCCTCGCTGACGCCAACAGCTGAGGGTAGGCTCAACAGAACGCGACCTCAGTGCTTTCTTGTCCTATCTCCATTTTTTTAAACAGTGAAAATGTAACTTCTTCTGAAGCTCACTCTTTTTTATGAACTGTTTTCACTGTTATGAAAAATGGAGATAGGACAAGAAAGCACTGAGGTGGCGAGAAAGTTGAGCTGTTTCCCTTTTGGCGTCGTCTTTAGTGTCGTGACTTCCCTCGGACATGATGTTTGGCGTCATCTTTAGTGTCGTGACTTCCCTCGGACATGGTGTTTGCCCCACTGTGTGCCGATGTCACTAGAGAGCTTCCTGCCACCGCCGCCATCTTGTCGGTCGTTCTGTCTTGTGGCATCAGTGTTGTGAGCCCCCCCCCACCCCGTGTATCCCCTGTGTATCTCTCGTGTATCCCCTGTGTATCTCTTGTGTATCCCCTGTGTATCTCTCGTGTATCTCTCGTGTATCCCCTGTGTATCTCTTGTGTATCTCTCGTGTATCCCCTGTGTATCTCTCGTGTATCCCCTGTGTATCTGTCGTATATCCCCTGTGTATCTCTCCTGTATCCCCTGTGTATCTCTCCTGTATCCCCTGTGTATCTCTCCTGTATCCCCTGTGTATCTCTCGTGTATCCCCTGTGTATCTCTCGTGTATCCCCCTCTGCGTTCCCCCCGTGTGCCCTTGCCATAGGTCTTGTCGTGTGTAGTGTGTTTAGAAGTGCAGTCAAGACTTGTCGTGTTGTGTCGTGCCTGCTCGCGACCTGTACTTTCTTGTCCTGTCTCCATTTTTTTTAGCATTGAAAACGTGACTTTTTCTTAAGCTCACTCTTTTATGAACTGTTTTTACTGTTTAAAAAAAAATAATTTAAAAATGGAGTGGGTGGTTGGAGGGTGCTCTGGTATGGTTTACTTCTTCTTTCCTATCAAACATCTATCGTCCTTATCTCCCCTTCTTCTTTTTTTGTGTT
>NW_004798046.1:14066-15832 GCF_000002075.1 Aplysia californica | reverse complement strand
TGGTTTGTGGTGTATCAGTTACCTGTTGTTACTGTGAGTGGTTTGTGGTGTATCAGTTACCTGTTGTTACTGTGAGTGGTTTGTGGTGTATCAGTTACCTGTTGTTACTGTGAGTGGTTTGTGTATCAGTTACCTGTTGTTACTGTGAGTGGTTTGTGTATCAGTTACCTGTTGTTACTGTGAGTGGTTTGTGTATCAGTTAGGCTCTTCGCTGGCGGGTGGTTGGCGGGTGTTCTGGTGTGGTTTACTCCTCCTTTCCTATCAAACATCTATCGTCGTGATCTCGCCTCCTCCTTTTTTGTGTATGTTACTCTCTTGTAACACCTCTAATCTTCAGCACTTGTATGATCTTATTGTGTTGCAAGTGCCGTAAAACTCTGACTGAGACTAAACTGAACGTTTGTGTGTCTGTCCTCACACACCCTCACCTCCACCTTGTCTTTTTTCTCCTTTCACGCCTTCCTTGTGGCTCTGTAGGCCCCACAGGGGAAGAAAGGTTTGCTCAACGATTGTTCCAGTTATGGGACGTTTCAGGGTCAGGTAAACGACCAATCACTTGTGGACAACTCTCCGTCCATCCCTCCATCCGTCAATCCATCAGTATTTTCCTTAAGATTTCGGGAGTGGACCAATTTAATCGCTTTCTCATCTCCCAAACTGGGCTTTACATTTGGATATTATTTTCTCATTTTTCTCGGAAAGTTTGAGACGGGGAAAGATTTGGAATCTTTACGTTTGAAACCTATCCTTCATTTTATCTCCCCCCTAAGTTGATAGTTTCTAAGGATGTGAACAGTTTTTTTGGGGTTTTTTTAATTTCGATTTTTTTCTTTTTTTTTTTCTTCACTTGACTGTACTCCCCCCTCCTTTTTTTTTGATGGGTTATTGGCTTATTAGTTAGCTTAAGGAAAAGACTGCCTACTTCCCACTCTCTGTTTAGAAGCCTACCTAGGACTCTCTGTTTAGAAGCCTACCTAGGACTCTCTGTTTAGAAGCCTAGTTCCCTCTCTCTGTTTAGAAGCCTAGTTCCCTCTCTACATTTAGAAGCCCACTTCTCACTCTATGTTTAAAGCCTACTCCCGACTCTATATTTAGAAGCCTACTTTGAACTCGTAGAAGCCGTTCTATCCGCTCTGTCCCTCCCAGCCTTCTCTGTAGTTGACCTTGTGACTCCATAGATTGTACAACGTACGCACACAGCTTGCTGTTGAGCCGGAACTTGCCGCTCTACGAACGCTGTTTATTATTTCACTGGATGGTTTTTTCTTTTGTTGATATGTGGAGTTTGTTTTTAGGTTCCTCTTTTTTTGGTATTGGCAGTTTGGGATATATATGTATTTATTGGCCTAGATATAGATATATGTATTTATTGGCCTAGATATAGATATATGTATTTATTGGCCTAGATGTACTTGTTTCGCCTGTTCTTTTCTTAGACACTTGGTGTAGACAGTCTTCTACTTTTGTACGTTTGCTGTTGTGTTTGCTTTGTGTTTGCTTTGTGTTTGCTTTGGTTTGGTTTTCCATTTTTGTGGGAAAGATGGCAGAATACTGATTTATATATATGTATATATATGTGTGTGTGTGTGTATCTGGTGGTGTGTGTGTGTGCGTGTATGTATGTATGTGTGTGTGTGTGAGCGCGTGCGCTCCTCTCTGCTCACAAAGTTGCTGGCTCTCACTTGGTTCTGACACAGCAATGTGGTGTACGTTATCTTTTTCTTTTGCACCCTCCCTGGTTTTTTGGTTCTGTATGTGTATATATA
>NW_004798046.1:11783-13959 GCF_000002075.1 Aplysia californica | reverse complement strand
ATATATATATATATCGCTGATTTTATTATTTGTTTGCTCGGGCTTGGTTGTGTGTTCTTCCTTGGTTCATGGCCACGCTGATGTTTGTTATGTGAGTTTGTGGACAGAATTGACTCTACTCTTAGACATGATGTTTGTTGTTGGAGTTTATGGACAGAATTGACTCTACTCTTAGACATGGTGATAGTTTGGAATTTTTTAAAGAGCATGTGGACATGATGTCAGTGAGTTGAACTGTTGTGCCACGCGGCGCGTCATAATGGAAATATTGAAGTATTCAAGACACACCGGTAGTGAAAATGTGAACCTGATTTGCTCCAAAACCAGCTTGGTCTTTTCTGTTGTCTGTGGTTGGCCGTGTGTGATATGATAACGTTCAGCGAAGAATCCCTCACATGGTGTCTGTAATTAAAAACACGTTTATTAAAAAAAAACAAAAAGACTGAAAACAAAACTTTTTTTTTTTTTTTTTTTTGAAAAATAGGTTGATCTAGAGGGTGGAAAGCAGAACGTATTTTGTCATTCTTGAAAATCTTGCGGCTTTGACTTGTTGTGTTTGCTGTATTCTGCTTTGTGTGTTCCTCATGGGCTTTGATGTTGGCCTTCAGTGTGTGGGAGTGTGGCAGTTGTTGTATATGTGTTGTTGTTGTGATGTGAAGCTTTGCCCTGCATGCTGTGTCACATGTGTGTGTCAGTGTGTGTGTGTGTATGTATGTGTGTGTGAGAGTGTGTGTGTGTGTGTGTGAGTGTGTGTGTGTATGTGAATGTGTGTGTGTGAGTGTGAGTGTGTGTGTGTGTGTGTGAGTGGCAGTTGTTGTATATGTGTTGTTGTTGTGATGTAAAGCTTTGCCCTGCATGCTGTGTCACATACATATATCAGTGGTCACCGGGTGGTGTGGGGGGAGTGATTGTGTGTACAGGTGATTGTCTTAAACAGCTGTTTTTCTTGGACAGGCGATTGTTTTACCAGTACGGGACCTAAGTGCTTTCTTGTCGTATCTCCATTTTTTTAAACAGTGAAAATGTGACATCTTCTTAAGCTCACTTGTTGTTATGGACTGTATTCACTGTTATTAAAAATGGAGATAGGATAAGAAAGCACTGACTTCGCGAGTAATGAAGGAAAAATGTTGTGTAGCTTGTGTCGGAGAACCAGTTTTGGAACGCGCGGCGTGCAACTTCCTCTGTCACATGACAGCTCGTAGTCTTTCGTCTCCTCTCCTTTTATTTTTTGTCAAATTCTTTTTATTGAAGCATTTTGTTATTTTTTGGGGTTTATTTTTTCCCTTTGGGTGGTGTTATCCAGCCTCATGTCTGCTGTGAACTTTGACCTTTGGGTGGTTTTATCCAGCCTCATGTCTGCTGTGAACTTTGACCTTTGGCCGTTGACCTTTCTGCCTCCATCAAAGCTTCTCGTCTGATTTAGAATGGGGAAAACATGGAATGGAGTCTTACATTTCTTTTCAACTTTGCCTCCCACATGATTTCCTGTCTATTTTTCCCTATGATTTTGGTATGTTGACAATCTTTTTGCCTATTTTCCCCAATGATTTTGGTATGTTGACAATCTTTTTGTCTATTTTCCCCAATGATTTTGATATGTTGACAATCTGTTTGCCTGATTTCCCATCAGCAGTAGGATTTTTGCATGAAGGATTCGAAGGGAACACGTTTAGACAATGCAATGAAGATTCCAAGTTTGTTATAATGGGTTTTTTTGGTTAGTTTTTAAAAAAGAAAAACATTAAACCTGTTTTTTCTGTTTCTGATTTGAATAATGAATAGTAAATATTCACGGTAAGAATACGTAGCAAATATGATGCTTGCTCTGTTTTGTTGATTCTTTGATGATGTTTGGGATGCTTGGGGGAAGCCTGGACCCAGGACTTTGAATTCATTTGTGTGTGTCAATGTTATATATAGTAACACGTGTACCTGTGTCTAACACGTGTACCTGTGTCTAACACGTGTACCTGTGTCTAACACGTGTACCTGTACCAATGTTAGAGTAACACGTGTGAAAGGAAAGTGCACCATAGTGTGTACCATAGTGTTACCATAGTGTGAAAGGAAAGTGTGTACCATAGTGTGAAAGGAAAGTGTGTACCATAGTGTGAAAGGAAAGTGTGTACCATAGTGTGTACCATAGTGTGAAAGGAAAGTGTGTACCATAGTG
>NW_004798046.1:10361-10914 GCF_000002075.1 Aplysia californica | reverse complement strand
TGAGTGTGTGTAGTTTATGTGTGTGTGCATATATGTTTGAGTGTGTGTAGTTTATGTGTGTGTGCATATATGTTTGAGTGTGTGTAGTTTATGTGTGTGTGCATATATGTTTGAGTGTGTGCATGTGTGTAATTAAAAACACGTGTGGTACTAAAAGGTGTGTACGTGTGTTCAAGACTGGTCCAAAAAGATGCTAACTCAGTGAGTGTGTGCGTGTGTGTGTGTGCGTGTGTGTTGACAAGCCGCGTTAAACGGCGCCGTGTGCTGTGTTTCTCTGTGTCCACAGGGCGGGCGTCGCAAGACACAACAGCCCTACCAGCCGTTCAACCGCAAGGTGCGCGCGTCGGAGCACACCTACCAGATGTCTCGCTGGGTGCCGTACATCAGGGACATTCTAGAGGTGAGGGGGGTGTGAGGGGGAGGGGGTGGTAGGAGCACACATACCAGATGTCTCACTGGGTGCTCGACATCAGGGACATTCTAGAGGTGAGGACGTGGGTGGTTGGCGGGTGCTCTGGTGTGGTTTGCTTCTTCTTTCCTATCAAACATCTAT
>NW_004798046.1:6195-8004 GCF_000002075.1 Aplysia californica | reverse complement strand
CCTCATGTATTGTCCCCCCCCAGTGCACGTATCACCTCATGTATTGTCCCCCCCCAGTGCACGTATCGCCCAGTGGCATCAGGAGAAGGGCAAACAGAGCTACAAGTCGGGCCCTCGTCTCATCGTGTTCATCATCGGGGGCGTGACCTACTCGGAGATGCGCTGCGCTTACTCTGTCACCCAGGCCGTGAAAAACTGGGAAGTTCTCATTGGTAAGTTGTCCAGCCAAGCCCAGCCCACTCTGTCTTTCCACTCTGTCATTCCACTTTGTCATTCCACTCTGTCACTCCACTCTGTCTTTCCACACTCTTGATCTTTACGCTTCTCGCAGCTGTTTGAATCATGGTAGAACCGTTTGAATGGCGTGTGATTTTTGCAAGTAATGGATTTCCGTCAGATTTTTCTCGACACATTATAAAATTAGAGCATATTCTATGTACATATTCTATGTAGTTTAAGTTAGAGTTTTACGCCACTTGCAACACAATGACCTTATTGTGTTGCAAGTGCCGTAAAACTTTTACTGTGGGTGGTTGGCGTGTGCTCTGGTGTGGTTTGCTCCTTCTTTCCTATAAAAAATCTATAGTCTCTCTCTCCCCTCTTTCTCTTTTATGTTTGACTCTTTTGTAACACCTCTAATGTTCAGCTCTTATATGACCTTATTGTGTTGCAAGTGCCGTAAAACTCTTATTGTGGGTGGTTGGCGTGTGCTCTGGTGTGGTTTGCTCCTTCTTTCCTTTGAAAAATCTATTGTCTTTATCTCTCCTCCTTCTTTTTTTTGTTTGTTGCTCTCATGTAACACATCTAATCTTCGGCACTAATATGGCCTTATTGTGTTGCAAGTGCCGTAAAACTCTTACTAAAACCGTCTGTTGTCCCTGACTGACCATCTTGTGTGACCGTCTGTTGTCCCTGACTGACCATCTTGTGTGACCGTCTGTTCCCCAGGTGCCACCCACGTCCTGACCCCCGAAGGTTTCCTGGGAGATCTCCGGAGCCTGAGCACAAGTCAAAGCTCGTGATTTCTCCGCGCATTCCCTCCACTCACTTAGCGTACAATTTACATTTATCTATATCTAGAGAATCAATTGTCACTTCACCCGGGCCCAAAATTATGTATTCATATATGTATAGGTTGTCAGAGAGATGCTCAAATGTACTTTGCCCAGAGAGTAAAGTGTTTTCTGGAGAGAGAGAAAAAAAACTATTTCATTCTTTGGACAAATGGTCGCTTTGAAGCACAAGTGGGCTATCCCGATAAATGCTGTTTTGAGAAAATCAAAGGTAAAGTTTTTGCCCCTTGTTCAGTTTCTTTAAAAGACAAGGAGAGTTTTCTCTATAACCAAACAAATATACACACCAATGGAACTAAACTTCTCCTATAGGTAGGGCAATGCCCACTTTTGGTGTAGGTCAAGATGTCTGGAAACCCCGGAAATCTGGGTTAGCCCGCTTGTCCTTAAAAGTGACCAAATTCAAATTCCAAAGGTCTTTGACCTTTGGAATTTGAATTTTGTTAGGGCTTATAATTACATCTGAACAGGTAGCCGGCGGTCTCTACATATGTGATGTATCTAAATAATCTATGGGCACTTCACCCGCTAGGAAAATGCAGCTCATGTGCGGAAGTGATGGTTTCCCAACTTCCCATCAACAGCTAGATTCTCTCTACTTTTTCTCTTAGCAATATAATTCCTTTCCTGCTTTGTCTTATCCTTCTCTCGCTCGCCAAGAAATGTCCTCTTGGTTTATTTATTTAGGAGAAAAGGAAGGCTTTTTGTCTGTGTTTTTATCCTGGCTGTTATATAT
>NW_004798046.1:3756-4923 GCF_000002075.1 Aplysia californica | reverse complement strand
GGCTATATTTTACTTCTTTGACCAATTTGTGTTAATCAGTATTGTTGTACTAGCAGTGTGTCATGTGATGCTGTGTGTCATGTGATGCGGGCCCGGAGATTTCTGTGGCCGTTTCTTTTGAGTGTGTCAATGTTAGGTGTCTTCACTCCCATGTGTCAATGATGCCGGGATTCACATTGGTTTGTTTCGTTTTGTTTTTTCTTCAATTTTCTCCATCTTGTCAAGCCATGCACATAGAACATAGCCTGATATGTTTGTTCCAAGTGAAGCCAACAATATTTTCCCCAGCAAACTCCTGAACTATTTGTAAGGGCATCGTGGTGAAATCAGGCGCTCGTCAAAATAAGGAAATCGAAGAAACCGGCATTTTCTCGCCGTTGGGCAATTTTTTTCTAATTTATTTTTTTGTAGGGGGCGCTCAACACCTTTTATGTCTATCTAAAAACACATTTCTGTGTGGATTTTACTGAAAATCGTTGATTAAAGACTCAAGAAACGTACATTTTCAGTTTCCGAAGACTCTCAAACTATGAAAGTTACAGACTTCTGTTCGACATAGATGGATATTTTTGTCCCCAAAAGGGAGGCCAATGTGAATGAACAGGCTTTAAGATGATGCCAATAATTAACCCCCTTTGCTAAAAAAATTTAACGAGTGCCTGATTCCACCTCGTCGTGCCACATTCGTCTTGTGGGATTCCTGTCGCGTTGTCATTTGTGAGGCAATCCTGACAAAATGAGTTACTTCTCGCAGTCCACAAATGGAGATATTGGCCAAATACGGACTCTAGGGTCATATTTGTAGATTTTCTATCGATGCCACATTCTTAAACTATGACCTGCCTTTTTTAATTTCATACTTATAAATTGTAAAAACTTTGCCTATAGGCGTGACGTATCTATTTCCATAAAAGGCTCGAATCCGAGAAGTAACTCATTTTGTCAGCAGGCTTCCCATTTGTCCCACGTCTGTGGTGTTCCTCAAGTACATCTGTTTAGTTTTAGTAAGTGTTTTACGGCACTTGCAACACGTCTGTTGACATGATGGAGTGTCTGCTGGAGCGCCGGGTTTCTAGTACTTAACACACACACACACACACACACACACACACTCACACACACACACACACTCACACACACACTCACACTCACACACACGCACACACG
>NW_004798046.1:2872-3611 GCF_000002075.1 Aplysia californica | reverse complement strand
ACACACACACACTCACACACTCACACACACACACACACACACACATACACACACACACTCACACACACATACACACACACATACACACACACACACACACACACACACACACACACACTGTCCCCTCCCATAGATAGAGACAATTCTCTTCTGCTGGCCTGTGATGCTGATTGCTCTCGTACGCTGAATGAATGCTTGGGCAAGACATTTCATGAAGTGTTGAGCAATTTTTCTCAAAATGTTGTAGTGATGTATTCTGAACTGTTGGAAAGACCCTGAAGCTAAAGTAAAAGAATCTATTACTTACTACCAGAGTGGGGGAGAAAGGGAGAAGAATTTACCTGTTGTAGAAAAAGAAAAATGGTAAAAATATTAGTGCATGTTGTTCTATTTATATCACGATGGTCATACTGGACTTGTGCTGAGCCGAAAGAAAGGTTGACAAAGTCAAGTCCTCCTTGCCCTGCTGCCGTTAGCTTAGACGTAGACCAGCTGATTCTCCTAGAATGTCAATTTGACAACCTTCCGTGAAAGTACTATAAAAGTTGTTCTGTTGGTTTTGCTACTTTTTCTGCATTTTTGTTTGTTATTTTGTTTGTTTGTTGTTTTGTTTATGTGAGACGTTAAGTACGGTCAAGTTGATGGTATGGTATTGAGGTTAAGTACGGTCAAGTTGATGGTATGGTATTGAGGTTAAGTACGGTCAAGTTGATGGTATGGTATTGAGGTTAAGTACGGT
>NW_004798046.1:887-2772 GCF_000002075.1 Aplysia californica | reverse complement strand
GTATGTCATGTGTGTATGTCAGGTGTGTATGTCAGGTGTGTATGTCAGGTGTGTATGTCATGTGTGTATGTCAGGTGTGTATGTCAGGTGTGTATGTCATGTGTGTATGTCAGGTGTGTATGTCAGGTGTGTATGTCAGGTGTGTATGTCATGTGTCTAAGACTATAGTGACATCTGCCAGGAGAGTCCTATGCTGCGCTTTAATCAGCTCTAAAACTGAAACTACTGGCCCGAAAAATTTCGTGTTGTTTTTTTACAGCTTTAGTAAGAGTTTTACGGCGCTTGCAACACAATAAGCTCATATGACCTTATGCAGTTGCGAGCGCCGTAAAACGTCTACTACAATAAAACAAACAAACAACACAATAAGGTCATAATATAAGAGCTGAAGATTAGATGTGTTACAAGAGAGTAACAAACACAAAAAAGAAGGAGGGAATGACACAGCCCAGGACAAGCGATGATCACCTTCTGTTGGGTCCTTGTAGGAACTTGATGCACACGCATGTACAGAATTAGCTGTCTCTATTTCTCTCCCCGCGGTTTTATGAAAAAAAAATTTATGAAATTATGCAAACTGAGCCCAAAAATGTTCAATTATGCTTTTTTAGTAGAGGTTTTACGGCGCTCGCAACTGCCTTAGGTCATATGAGCGCCAGAAGATTAGAGGTGTTACAAGAGGGTAACAAACATAAAAAAGAAGAAGGGGAGATAAAGACAATAGATGTTTGATAGCAAAGAAGAAGCAAACCACACCAGAGCACCCGCCAACCACCAGATTCTGTTAATTTTACCAAAGAATGATAAAGGAAAATAATCAGAAATTCTGCGGGGTGCATAAAACCCTGGGGACAGCTATCTCCTTTGTCTAGGATTTGTTTTGTTTGTGTTGTCTTGGAGGTAATCTTGATTTTGTCCAAACGTTGTTGTTGTCAGCAAAACGCAGCTTGCTGTTAGAGAAAACTATTCCATGATGTAGAATGTGCAATATTCATATTGAACGATTCACTGCATGTCCTTTGTGTATAATTTGTATTTGAAAACTATTACATGATTTTTTTTTCTCCCAAAACTTTGTTACGAGATTGTGATATGCCATTCCTTTGTAGAGCTACAATATGGGACATGTTTATGGCTACATAGCTATAATATGGGACATGTTTATGGCTACAATATGGGACATGTTTATGGCTACATAGCTATAATATGGAACATGTTTATGGTTACATAGCTATAATATGGAACATGTTTATGGCTACATAGCTATAATATGGAACATGTTTATGGCTACAATATGGGAAATGTTTATGGCTACAATATGGGAAATGTTTATACTCGTACATAATTGTCTTTTCTTTTTCAAAAAATGAAAATGTTTGTCACTGTTTTGTGGATGTGAAAACCATAAATTATGAAGAACACTTTTTTGAAATTCCATTTTTCTGCTTGTGGTTTTTGAGAAGTGTAAGTGAAAGTGTAAGAAATTTCATAAGTTTTAGTAAGGAAAGAGTTTTACGGCACTTGCAACACAATAAGGTTATATAAGTGCCGAAGAATATATGTGTTACAAGAGAGTAACAGTAACACACACAAAAAAGGAGGAGAGATAAGGACGATAGATGTTTGATAGGAAAGAAGGAGCAAACCACACTAGAGCACCTGCTAACCACCCACGGAATTTCGTTTGACCAGGAAAGTAAAGTAGGGCCTGAACAGAATGGGTAGAAAAAGTGCTCAAAGTGCAGCCTGTCTATTGTCTTGTCTACTGTGTGTGGCATAACGTGCAGCCTGTCTACTGTCTTGTCTACTGTGTGTGGCATAACGTGCAGCCTGTCTACTGTCTTGTCTACTGTGTGTGGCATAACGTGCAGCCTGTCTACTGTCT
>NW_004798046.1:0-787 GCF_000002075.1 Aplysia californica | reverse complement strand
TAGTCCCAGGTGTGAGTTACCGTAAGTGTACGTGCAGTCAGTTATTGACGTGGACGGCTGTGGGATGTCTCGACATCAGATAGGACGTAGTATCGCAGTTGTGATAGTCCCAGGTGTGAGTTACCGTAAGTGTACGTGCAGTCAGTTATTGACGTGGACGGCTGTGGGATGTCTCGACATCAGATAGGACGTAGTATCGCAGTTGTGATAGTCCCAGGTGTGAGTTACCGTAAGTGTACGTGCAGTCAGTTATTGTTGTGGACGGCTGTGGGGAGAGCTACACAATGCCATCACTCTGCTGGCCAGTTTTCCACAAGTTAACAGAAACAGAAATCTGTGTCATGGTTCTAATTGTTGATTGACACGGCTAAAAATAGACTCTTGTTTTACTTTAAGTACGAGTTTTACGGCACTTGCAACACAATAAGGTCATATAAGTGCTGAAAAATAGACTTTAAATCTTCAGTAGTTGTACATGTTTGTCAAGAAGATGTATATACAAATCTTGGTGTGTATTATATTGTAGATGGAGTGGTAATTGTTGAGGCAAAACTGGAGTTTTCTGTAATTTATGCAAAAGACGGGAATGTTCTGAAAGAAGCACAGCCTTCTCTTGAATCATGCAATTGAAAAATGTTATTGCAATGGTCTGCATTCTTAGTAAAAGAGTTCCCCTTTGATGTTGAATGAAGGAAAATAAAAGTGAGGCAAGACAGATTTTTAAAAAAAATATATTTCAAGGGCATTTTAGAACAGCGACCTTGGTATGGCGTGCTCTCCTCATCTT
>NW_004798045.1:356339-357188 GCF_000002075.1 Aplysia californica | reverse complement strand
GGTGTTGAGTTCTTTCAGAGTATCTCTATCGTCAATACGTTTCAGAACTACGCGTAATTATTATGTCTGAATTTAGTGGGCCGACTAATATGTGTGTGCAATTACATTGAGATTATTTTAGAGAGTGGAAAGAGGGCCAGATGTGTCTATTGGTATAGCTTGTATTTCATTCTGTATTAGTTTTAGTTTTAGTAAGTGTTTTGCGGCACTTGCAACATAATA
Source organism: Aplysia californica (assembly GCF_000002075.1). Classification (NCBI taxonomy): domain Eukaryota; kingdom Metazoa; phylum Mollusca; class Gastropoda; order Aplysiida; family Aplysiidae; genus Aplysia; species Aplysia californica. The sequence goes on along the minus strand of NW_004798045.1, from coordinate 356,966 downwards.
AGGTCATAGAAGTGCCGAAGATTACAGGTGTTACAAGAGAGTAGCAAATCCAAAAAAGAAGGAGGGGAGATAAAGACGATAGACGTTTGATAGGAAAGAAGAAGCAAGCCACCCCAGAGCACCCGCTAACCACCCACGTTTCATTCTGTATCGCGGATACAGTTTAGAATAAATGTTGAGCAGTGACCAGTAATAATATTGTCTTGTTTATTACATCTTTGCATCATTATATCCTATTATCACCGGGAAAATACATAATATTATGGAGAATGTAAAGGTGACACAGGTAGACAAAGAATAACTTACTAAGTGGACTTACACAAATGGGAGACGAGCGGGAAAAGATAGGACAGTTGGATTGGGATTTGTTTGTTTATTTGTTTGTTTGTTTGTTTGTTTTTTGTTGTTTTTAGTAAGGTTTTACGGCGTTTGCAACTGTATATTATGAGCGCCAAGGGGTGGGTATCAATAGAGAATTCCAAACGGGAAATCAGGCTTACTCTGCTCACCTCTCTCGCCTCAACAGCACAAAGTCTGCTTCAACTATTAAGGCGCGGTTTCTTTTTGTTGTTTTGTTGTTGGGTGGGTTGTTGTTGGGTTTTTTTGGGGGGGGTTGTTTTTGGTTTG
>NW_004798045.1:352141-353740 GCF_000002075.1 Aplysia californica | reverse complement strand
GGTCATCAGGAAGTTGGTGGGCACTCTCACTTAGATACATTCTTCGTCTTCTTTACAATGAAAATGTTATCGAAATGTTTTCCGTTCGAAAAATGGAATATATTTTAGTGACTGAATATAATTACAACACGAAGGACTAAAGAGCCTTTTCAACCTTGTAAGCTAACGTTTTATCACCCAGGTGAAAGCAGATTAGAAATCATTGTCTTCAAAATAGCCAAAAACATAAGCGCTTACATATGTTATGCAACGTACCTTGGGACGTTATAAGTTAAGGTACCTGTGAACGCCATTTTACAAGGTCACGACAAACTCATTTGAGAAGAGAGATTTTTTTAAAAATGCATTTACAATAATTTAAAATGATAGTCTAGTAATGAACTCCAATATTTCCTAACTGTGCTGCCTTTTGGTTGCATGAAACACAATGTATTTTCTCTTTGTTTTATATAAATATATTTGCCTCTGGTATGGCCTGTGATTATAGTCTAGCAAAGCCCTATTAGGATATTGTAGAGCAGCGTCTCCCTCCGAACAGAAAGCAAATAAGTGCATAATAACAATAATAGATAGCATATGTAAAGCGCAAATTCCCGCTCAACAGCATGCTCTAAGCGACTTCCAATCTATATTAATTCTAAACCCCAGTGCAAGCTGCCATTTTGCGGACGCTAAAACACTAATATACAAACATATTGACAAGATCTTTCGCTTTCTATAGCCGGGTACCCATTCTCAGCTGGGTGAAGTGAAGAAAATGTGTGTGAAGTGTGAAGTGCCTTTCCCAAGGGCACACCGTCGGGCCTCATGCTCCCACCCCCGAACCCCCAACCTCACGATTATGAGTCCGGTAGCCTAACCTCTGGACTACCGATCTTGATAATCAGTGGTGTGCGAGGCTAGAACTTCGTAAAGAACAAAATGGAATCTAAATTCAACCATATCTCATTGTACAGTTTAACCCTATCCGTACGTTGTGTTTTACTATCGTATCCATACGACGTGCGGAACTCTGTGCCATCACTTTCCAAAGAGGAAATTTACTTGTTAATCCGACCTGTACGCTTTGCATAGCAGTCTGTCAAAATGATTTTTTGAGAAATACTGAAAGTTTCAAAGAGATCTTCGAACTAAAAATATTCTAAACTGTGAAGAATACAACCCAGGGGTACAAAATGACCCCAGGGCGTACGGATCGGGTTAAAACTGTCCATAACGGCCAAACGAAATCCCGCTGAAAAGTGGCCGTTATAGACATTATTTTGGTCCTTATTGACAAGGTCAAAGCGGTAGAGTCACTTACTAGACTTGACGAAGTCAACAGGTAGTTCAAAATCTGATCTTTCAATTTCATTTTTCCCCAAATTTTCATCTATCATAAGAATTTATTTTTGTTTGCTTTAATGAAACGTAGATCTAAATAAAAACTGAGTTTGTGAGCGCTGGTTAGCAGAAAACTTATACAGCAAATGGCCGCAATGAGCAGGGTTTTTTTGACAAACTTGTCACGAAAACAACTGAGAGTGGAAATGTCAAACATGGACTGTAATAGAAAAGGTTTATAATATATTAATTTCGTTCTTTTTTTTATTTTAAATT
>NW_004798045.1:349979-352041 GCF_000002075.1 Aplysia californica | reverse complement strand
GGGGGTAAATATTTTATGGCCCTCGCAACTGCATAAGGTCATGTGAGCACACGGGGCACTTTAAACATTTATTTTAGATTGGAAGAAGTAAATTTCGAATTTTGTCCTGGTGGTGGTCAAAACCTACTCTTATCTATTTTAGGACCACCAACTTGCACACAGGATCTCCAAGATCTTTTTTCGCCCATATCCGAGAAGGCTAGGTGTTAGATCTTACCTACCCTAAGATCAGAGGTGTAGCTGAAAGACGGCACTAACAAGGAGCCAAGGAGCTGTGGTAGAAAGGTTTCAGAAAGAGTTAGGAACCCAAAGGAGGGGGACAAACTGGGTGGGGGAAGGGGGCAGAAAGCAGACGACAAAATGATTATGGCTAAAGAACAGGAAAGGAGGTGAAATGAGACAATTTTAGAGAAGAACATTTTACGTCACTGTAAGATTTCGAGCCGGGGACCTACTAAATGGGAGGCAAACACTGTACCTCAAGACCACGAGAGCGATCTCCCCCCCCCCCTCCTATTGAAAGGTTTAGTTTACTTTAGTTTAGTTTTAGTAGAGGTTTTACGGCGCTCGCAACTCATATGACCTTATGCGAAAGGTTTAAAATATAGGAAAAACCAAAGGGTGTCATGGTGTACTGGCCCTTAGTACAAAAGAGATCCAACAATTAGATTCAATTGCACATTCCTAACAGAAACAGGTGGGTGGTTGGGGGACGCTGCTGGTAGGTGTTAATATGTATCTATGTATTTATTTAGTCGCTGACCAACAAGGAGTATGTATACCATGTTAATTTTACTGTACTGTCTACCTACTTAAGTCCTCCCTTCACTTGTGTTGACCCTATAGAATAGGCTACCTCTAACAAGGTCACCTTTGTAAAGACTGCACCAACCTTTTCGGAACTTTTCATTGGCATTAAAGATGGGTCCAGTAGGGAACGGGATAGAGGGTGCCCATGACCCTCGGATCGTGACTCATTGCAGCAGAGGAAGATAGGACAAAACATCCAAGACACCCAGCTGACAGTATCTAAATGCATGTCTTCTTGATAATTATATACATTAAGACCATCTCACGACACCAGTCACTGCTATCATTATATTGAAAGTCATCTAATATCTTCCTTGAATCTTTATTTATAACAGGTCATCCATATCAATACAGGTCGATCTTTTAAGTCTTGGTTATAATTGCCAATCTAATATTATCCATATGCTCATTGTGCGTGTTTAACCCCTTCACTGCTACGGCGACGTAGGGCTCAAGTCTCTTCTGTGTGCTTTGAGTGACAACATTTAACCCTTTTACCACCCGTCCCAGTCTCTGCTTGGACTATACCCCATAAATCCCTTTTCCACCCCACCCCCTTTCCCGTCATCCACCAACACCCCCATAACTTCCCCAAACAACCCCTCCACAACTGTTCCACAACTCCGCCAACCCTCCTCCCACTCCCTACCCCTTCTTCCATTCCCCCAACCTTCCTCCCACTCCCTACCCCAAACCTTCCCACCCAATTTCCTCCCCCCATCCCCGCATTAACTCCCCCCATTGCCCCAACCCCTCATTAACTCCCCCATTGCCCTCAGTTGGCAGTACCGACGCATCAGTCAAAACGTCACTGGCTATGGTACTACCACTGCCGTGCCCACAAGAAGCACTAAAAGTAATCATAAAGTTTTGCTTGTGCAAAAACTTAAGTTTGTTGAAATTTAATATGACTTTAAAGATAAACAAATATGTTCATTTTTATGGGTTTGTTCATTTGCATACGCCATGTGTAATCACAGAAGGATAATTCCAATTGACTACTTTTTGCGACGAAACCCAAGCACACGTTAAAAGAAGACAAACTATGCAATGATATGTAAGCATCTGGTCTGATATTGCTTTTGTTGGCCTTATTTCTGCACATTTAAGATGGGGTTGGTTCTTTTTTCAAAATCATTGAAGGTAGGTAATTAGGTTTCCTTGACTTCACCAAGCAAGTTCGAGTGACTGAGCGGAAAAATAGCCAAAAAAAAAAAACAACAACAAAAAACACGGTTTGAGAGTCGGCGGG
>NW_004798045.1:348763-349879 GCF_000002075.1 Aplysia californica | reverse complement strand
CATTTAACCCTTTTACGGCCCGTCCCAGTCTCTGCTTGGACTATACCCCATAAATCCCTTTTCCACCCCACCCCCTTTCCCGTCATCCACCCATAACTTCCCCAAACAACCCCTCACTGTCCCTTTACGTTGTGGGGTAGAAAGTGTTGACGGTTATTTTGGACGGTCAGTGGAGAGGGGACAACGACGATAGATCTTTCAGTCTTAGTAACAGTTTTACGACACTTGCAACACAATAAGGTCATGTAAGTGCCGAAGATTAGAGGTATTACAAAAGAGTAACAAACATGAAAAAGGGAGAGAGATAAAGACGACAGTTGTTTAGTAGGAAAGAAGGAGCAAACCACACCAGAGCACCCGTCAACCGCCCATGACCATAGATCTACCAAAAACTTAAAATCAAACTAAAAAGTAGCCTACAATGAATTATTTTTCCTCTATAAATTCAGATTTATGGAACGCTGGAATACGCTTTTTGTCGAAGATTTGCCTTATCACCCATTTCTCGGGCTTAGCAGTGAAGGGGTTAATATATTTGGCAATTGAACCCTTAATGGAAAGAAAAGCTTGATTACATAATTAACAAATCATTATAAACTAGGCTAACTCGTTACAATAATTCCTCATGTACGTTATATCTAACACTATCATGCACACGTTTTTCTACGAATCATAATATGGCGTCAATTTGAGAAAAATGAGCAAGGGACCACCCAAAAAAAAATTTTAAAAATAAAGGTTCATGGGTACTGTTAAGTTAAACGATGGGCTGGATTCTTTTTCTAACCGGAACAGATGAACGTGAATAAGCTATAAACGTCACCAGGAGGTGAGATTCTTTCAAATAGGTCAAAACATGTTTTTGTATCAGTTTCCTGCTGTTGTTTGTGGTTGGCCTTAAGTTCGATTTATCTGCGCTCACCCGAGATCGCATGCCCTAGATCAGTGGCTCGTTCATCTTGTTGGAGGTATTAAACCTGTCAAGTTTCCTATGTGCAGTTACCGAACCCTTCGAGTGAGGTGAACGGCACATGGACACGTCCACGCACGAACAAGCACACACGCGCGCACACATACACACACACACACACACACACACACACACACACACACACA
>NW_004798045.1:337713-348663 GCF_000002075.1 Aplysia californica | reverse complement strand
ACACACACACACACACACACACACACACACACACATACCCAAAACCTCTGAGACTGACACCCCCTCCCCTGAACCCCTGGGGTTCGATTGAAGCCAAGTTAAAACCTATCTTGGTATCCCTGAACCACCAGCTTAAGCTTACGACTTGACTTTGGCCTCTTCTTACTACACAACCCATACCTGATTATATTAGTCTAGCAGATGCTACCGTAGATAAAAAGAAAACAATCATACCCCCGTAGCCCCAGCCTCGACTGCTAGATCACTCAAATGATCAGACCGTTCAAATTACTTTTTCCAAATGAATATATAAATGATATCGGTGTAAGTTTTTCACCCGGTGATCTGTGGTTAGGCCATCCACAAGATTAATGCCAAACCGAAATTTGACCTCATACATAACCGCGTTATGAGATCATAATGTCGATCCCATGAGTCAAAAAAGACTCTGATAATGACCTTCATTACTTTTTGCTTCTTTTTGTGGCCGTGGGTGGGTGAGTGATGGTGCCTATAGCACTATGGGATAGACTTCATTAGTTAAACTCCATATGACATAAGTGTATAACTAAATGGTGCAATTGTGGCAAGAAACCAACAAATGAATAAAGTTGAGTGATTGAATGTGTATTGAGGTCGAGGAGAGTTCAGTCCCCTGAACGAATTCGTCGTCTATGTACAAAGATCGTGTACATAACAAGATAGTTCACTCAGCCAAAAAAAATCTCCCCGGAAGTCCGCGCATTAGTTCAGATGGCGCTGCAGTCTTTGTTTGGCGCTCTCTTTCGTTTCTCCAGAAGAAGAATAGGAACAGCACAGTTTGTTAGTTTCATTTTTATTGTTTTTCACACAAGTAGGGTAACTCTGATCGCAAAGTCTGCACTTTTTCGAAGAGGGCGCCCTCGAATTGGGAGGACACTTTTTAATTGGCTTAAAGAGAGAAGTGAACTATCTTGTTATACACGATCTTTGCTATGTACTGTTGGAAGTCACGTCACTAACATGGATCTTTTTGGTGCACGGCAGTGCGAGCAGTTTGGTGTGCAGGCATCGCCACACTATGATATTGATGCTGTGATGTCAGTGTATCCTAAACTTTCTTCATACCGGCGAATGTGTTGTAGCTGTTAGACGCTTCGCTGTCGCACGCAGGAGACCCGAATTTGATTCTTGAGTACAGCATGGAAAATTTCTATCGAGTACATCGGTCTTTTCCAGGGATCCTTTGTGAGGAAACTTAGGTCTTTCAATCTGAATCCATCCATCCTTCAGATATTCTACACCACCACCATAGAAACTTAGATAAATTTTGGTATCACTTGCTATGGTAGCAATTTGGGAAGGCAGCACACTATAAAAATAAACAAGTTGATAAGAAAAGCATCAAGAACAATTGGTAGAGACCTAAGTAGCTTTGAACATCTGCACAAGACAAACGTTCTAAAAAAGGCGGAATAATGCTTAGTGGCCATAGCCACCCACTGACATCGGAATTTCAACTATCGACCCGCAGTAAACGATACATTTCCAAAAAAGCAAGAACAGACAGATATAGAAATTCATTCGTACCAACTGCAGTGAGGTTACTGAACACACAGTGCTACAAATGAAACACACAGAGAGAGAGAGAGAGAGAGAGAGAGAGAGAGAGAGAGAGAGAGAGAGAGAATATTTTACGTAGCGGGTTGTCCCAGCACGTGAGACATGTACTTCTAGGCCTGGCCTAATGTCCTGTCTTGTTGTGCGATTGCGAGAGTGCACCTTTTGGTCTAACTTTTGTAACGTCTACTGCCATTGTTAACGACCAGCACAAATTTCTCCCTGCGAGATAAATAAAGATTGTCATTGTCATTGTCATTGTCATTGTCATTGTCATTGTCATTGTCATTGTATCCCTCTCAGCCCGTTTTGGCCCTGACATTCGGGATCGTAGCCCGCATTCTAAATTAATGGTATGAATTACGTCAATGGGGGAGAAAAAACACCTGCATTAATTTTTTTTAAATTTCCAAGGACTCTTAAGTGCCATGTACTTTAAAAAATTGGCACTGTACCCACACTCATTTCGCAACAACAAAAAAATGCAGTCTGATATCAATGTTATCATACTCTGTTCCGGTTACTCCCGAGCGCTATAAGGTTATTTAAGAGGCGAGACCTTCGACTGGAACTAACGTCCATCTCTGACATGACTGAGCTAAGAAGACAGACAGCCCAAACTGCACCTTGTACAATAGTTCAAAAAAACATCTTTATGGATTCGAACCAACGTCATCAGCTCAATAACCTCGCATGATACTAGCTGTACCAACGGTGCTCTGGTGTGTTTTGCTTCTTCTTTCCTATCAAACACCTATCTTTCGTATTTCCCCTCCTTCTTTTTTATGTTTGTTACTCTCTTGTAGCACCTCTAATCTTCTGGCGCTCATATGACCTTGTGCAGCTGCGAGCGCCATAAAAACTTCTCCTAAAACTAAATACAGCCATCTCACGTCCACGGAGTAAAAAAGACAGGGGCGTAACGAGTACACTATAGAAAACGCACGGTCAACAAAAGTAAGTACAAAGTGTAAGTAATAGGACTCTGGTAAAAGCCTACTTTAACCCTCAAAGAGGAAATTACTAGGTCAGTTAGGCACATCTTAATCTTTTAGTCTTAGTAACAGTTTTCCGGCATTTGCAACTCATATTGTTGATACACGCGACGAAGATTTGAGACTTTACTTGATAGTAACATATAAGAAAAAGAAGGAGGAGCGATCAGGACGGTCAATGTTTACTGGAAAAGATGGAGAAAAATTACACGCGAGTTCCCGCCAGTCACCCACTTCGCACATCCGGGGTCTCTATTCTTTATGGGTCTAACATGGATGTAGCTGTGACGTCATGCACTAAAAACGAGTTTAGCTTATCTTGAGAAGGTAAATCTCACCTATATCTTTACCGCTAAACCAAAAGGCACAGACAATGGGCAGACACCTCGTTAAAAATTTTGAGATACATAACATGTCAAGCTTTTTTAAATTCAATTCTTTCAATAAAATGATAACGACTTGTAATGATCTTATAATTTTGATAGAAGGGATCGAGCAATTGGTTTTTTGGATTTCGTGGTCTTAACTCAAAACGGCCAAAAACGTCAGATAACAGAACTTGTGTCATTCTTCTGTAGAGACATATGTGAGGCAACGTGGTGGAATCAGGCTCTCGTCAAAATAATCAAAGTGAAGAAACATCACCTTTCATGCCCATTAAATAGCTCATTTCTGTGCGGATTTTTCTGAAAAACGTTGATTAATGGCACAAAAAATGTAAATTGTCATTTACCACGGACTTTTTAGATAAGGAAATTACTAATCTTTGGCGGCCATTTTCTCACCAATTTTACCTCTGAAAACAGGTGACCCCCACCTCCTTCTTTCGTAAATATCTCGACTTGTATTCAAGATAAATGGACACTTTTTTTCCATCCAAATAAAGACACGTGAACAAACTTTAAGATGATACCAATAACTCTACATGACCAAAAATTGACGAGAGCCTGATTCCACCACGCTGCCTCACATATATAACAAGTACATGTATAAGTATTCGGACTCCTGAGCGGGGGAAACCTCACCATGGCGGCCAAGTTTGCAAAAGACTTTAGAAGTGCAGCCTGACGGCCTGCCCCTCTTACAACCCAGCCCAGTAGCCCCTCTTCAGCTTGCCTTGGAGGGAGTTAACGATTCATGTTATAGATCTAGCTCGGTGGAGATATCCGATTGGCGTAAAAGCTGCACCGCTGATAATCATAAAGTGTTCGATGAACCAGATACATAGAGAATTGACTTTCTCCCGTTGGGAGAGAGAGTGCACAGCTGGACGAGACGTCCCGATGCTGTCATGACTCACGCGCGGATCACCAGACCGGTCCTCAGAATAAGGAAGAAGACTGAAGGCGGTTCTTCTTTTGTTTTTTAGTTGTTTGTTGTTGTTGTTGTTGTTATTTTGTTTTTTGTTTCTTTTATTTTGGGGGGAGGGGGTTGGTAAGTGTTTTACAGAACGTGCAATACAATAAAGTCATATAATTGCCGAAGATTAGAGGCGTTACAAGAGAGTAACAAACACAAAAAAGGAGGGAGATACGGACGATAGATGTTCGATAGGATAGCAGCAAACAACACCAAAACACTCACCAACAACCTACATTGTTTAAGTTTACCGCTATGGCAGACACAAAGGGCGTGGGTTTGAGTAACATGCTTGTAAAACTTGTTGATTGAGCGTATCCGTCCTTCCGCCTGAACTGGCCCTGACAGACAGGGTCGAAGGAGCCCGCCTCTCAAATTGTCAAAACATTGTCGCAGAGGGCTCCAAGCAGTAATTTTATCATTATTTAGCTACCTCAGAATTACAATGTTCTATCTGATATTTTTGGCCGTTTTGGGTTATTAAGACCATGAGGTCAGAAAGCAAATTTTCTGTCTGCTCTATCAAAATTATGTAAGAATATTCAGAGTCGTTATCAAGATATTCAAAAAGTGCATTCAACAAAGTTTGACATATTATTGTAAAACTAAAAAAATTGACGTCAAAATTTTCATAATAGGTATTGAGCAGATAAAACTTTGGAATTCTGATGTACCGATTTTGAGACACGGGGAAAAAGAATTCGAAAGACAGTGTGAAGGCTTTTCTGAAAATTACTATTCAATATCACCTCTCTTCAGTCATGACAAAGTTGACGGGGCACGACACCTTCTAGCACCACTCACATTCTGACAAAAGTAGCAATAGCACTGTCACTCACTGTGTTCCTGCTATTGTTAAAGGGAAGAAACTAACAGGTTTTGTTAAGTTAAAAATTAGTGAGGTTAAACGCTCAGGTAAATGTATTTTTGTTTATTTCTTTGAAGGGGGGGGAGGGGGAGCAAAGATTTCGAGTCGACCTTCCATCTCCCCCTTCCATCGGAGCGTAGGGTGGAATAAAAAAAAATTATAGGTAGGAATTGCACTGTTTCTTAGGGATGCAGTATTCGAAACAGCCTGAGCATAATCTAAATTGTGTCGATGAGGACATAAAACAATTACAATGAACCAATAAAAAATATCGTACCTACTTCTTTCGGGGGAGGGGGGGGGTGCGGTTCCATTTGAGTCCGCATCACAGCAAGATGCCGAGATGCAGTTGATTGCAAACTTAACTGACCAATGACTGTCTGAAGTTCTAATCTATGTGCCCGGAAACACTTTTCTCCTCATTAAAGACTGGCTGTTTTCTTTCAACCCTCAACCTGTCACATCATCACAACAAATCTTGCAACCCCCCCACTCTGTCACATTACCAGCTCTGTGGCTTGGCTATTGTAAACTTACGCATTGTAGGACTGATACTGACTTTATATATATATACGCATTCACTCAATAAAATATACACTCGCAAACACACGGACTTGATATGTGCTCTGACACGTGACGACCTTTTGCCTTGTTACAGCTCCGATAGAGATGATGACGAGATAAGGGACAGGGAATGAAAGAAGGGTGAAGACAAACGGGGATGAATAACTGTCTGACTCAGTGAGCAAGCGGGCTGAGTGTACGCTCGTGTGGTTTTACTTATATGTTCGTGAGGTGTCGAATGATGAATTTGGGTATGGTGGGCATAGTATATTATTATGACAAATACGTGCGAGTTCTCGAACCTTAACGCGTGCCATGAGGCTTGGGTGTATTCTTTTGTTTAAGACAGTTCATAGTTATAGTTGTATGTGCCTCAGTGTGTGAGTGTGAGTGTGAGTGCGTGTGTGTGTGTGTGTGTGTGTGTGTGTGTGTGTGTGTGTGTGTGTTTGTGTGTGTGTTTGTGTGTGTATATGTGTAAAGTTGCTTGTGTTTGTATCTGTACCCGTGTATAGGATAGTTTGTGTTTTCTTTTCCATTTTTCTGCCAGGGACAAGGAGGGAATGTGGGAAGGGGTTGAATTCCGTCTTAGAAACAAGTTAGCCATTTTGAAGGCTGAGCAAGAGGCAGTATGGACATTTCTAACTCTAGAATTACACATTTCTATCTGCTCAGTACCTTTTTGATAAATATTGCATCAAGAATTTTGGGTTCCACAACACGTCAAGCTTTTTCGAATGCGATTCTTTGAATATCTTTATAATGACTCCGAATAATCTTACAATTTTGATAGAGCAGACAGAGCATTTGGTTTCTGACCTCATGGTCTTAGTAGTTGAAAATGCCCCAAAAGAAAATGTCTAATAAAACGTTGTGAATATAAGGCAGCAGTTTGTTAAGAGGGTGAACGTAAGCAAGCAAGAGCATGTGCGTTTTGACGCCCCTTTGAGTATTTTTGGCTGATTAAGAGGCAATACTTCCAGATTTAACTTCCATCTCAGATAAGACTGAGACAAAAGAGATGAGGCCCTTTAAAACTCCACAAAGGGGACGCTCGTGGGCTTAGAGGTTATGGTGTTCGCCTCTCATTCAAAAGTCCCGGGTTCGAATCCGGAAACATCGGAAAATGCTCTTCTCTAAAATGTTCTCCTTTCACATCCTTTCCTGCTCTCTACCAATGTTTTATCGTCTGCTTTTGTCCCCACTTTCTGCCCCCACCCCCTCACCTCCTTTGCCCCCTCTTCTGGACTCCTGACTCTTTCTGCAGCCTTTCTACTGCTACTCCTTGGTTCCTTCTTACGTTGTCTTTCAGCCACACCTCTGATCTTCTGATAGGAAAGAGCTGCATTTAGCCTTCTCGGACAAGGGCGAAAAATGTCGGAGGTCCCGTGTGGAAGTTAAGTAAGTTAAAGATCCATTGGAGGTCCACAATTAGATAAGAGTAGGCTTCGGACGCCACCGGGGGAAAAAATTCAAAATTTCCGATCAACTGAAAATGTTTAACGTGTCCCACACGCTCATATACCCTTATAAGTTGCAAGCGCCGTAAAACACTTACAAAAAAAAAACCCTCCCCAAATTGACCCCAGCTCAAGAACGTCATGTTGGGGATTCGAACAAGATTCGTCCAATTCGAACATCAGCGTTAAACCATCTGAGCTAAGAGAGCGCTCTGAAGAGGATCAACGTAATGCAGGGAAGATGGCAAAGTCGGTACATCAATGTAAGTAATATTATAAGTATCCCTCATTTACTTCTAATACAATGACAATGACAATGTCAATTTTTATTAATTTCTCAGGGAGAAAATTGTCTTAATCGTTTGCAATGACTGTGGAATGTTACAAAAGTTAGGTGCACTTACGCATACACACAAGACAGGACTTTAGTTGTGTAAATACATGTTTTACGAGCTGAAACAACCCGCTTCGTAAAACATTCTCTCTCTCTCTCTCTCTCTCTCTCTCTCTCTCTCTCTCTCTCTCTCTCTCTCTCTCTCTCTCTTTCTCTCTCTCTCTCGCTCGCTCTCTCTCTCTCTCTCTCTATCTATCTCTCTCTCTCTCTCTCTCTCTCTCTCTCTATCTATCTATCTATCTATCTATCTATCTATCTATCTATCTATCTATCTATCTATCTCTTTTTTTAAAATTGTAGCAATATATGATGTGTTCGGTAACCTCAATGCAGTTGGTACGTCTCTTCCTGCTCAGTGCACCTTGCAAAACGTTTCGTCAAATCTCAATTTAATATGGTTTAATGTGTTTGGGGGCGGGCAGATTTTTCTTCAGGGAGAGGCAAAAGCTACCAATCAGTCATAATTTGATCAAATGCTCTGAAACCAAACGAGTTTGATTTTCTAGTCCCGATGGGGTTCAGTTAAATAAAAACAGCCAATCAGAAGGCTTCTACGCAATACAGGCTTAGATCTTTTGTTTGCTTGAGGAATGCGATATGCCCTTATGGACTTCTGGGTCAGATTTCATGAAGCAAGTCAGAGGTCAATTTGATAATATTATTATGGTGTGCACTGGCCAGTGTCAAATGTGTTGAACCATATCAAATAGGGATTAGACGGAACTTTCTAGAATGCACATTGGGATTTAGTGATGACGGTCAGCATGTATGCTATTTTTTGTCAATGGTATGATTGAACTTTCTGCACTGCTATAGGCTCACTATTCTAATACCCCTTCCATTTTCCAACACGCACACACACACACACACACACACACACACACACACACACACACACACACACAGGCACACACTAGCCAGACAGACAACATTCCGAGTATATTCGTGTGTCAGTCCATTAATATGCGTGTGTAAGAGGTTGGGGGGGGGTGAGGTCGGTCGTAAATGAGGGCACAGCTCTGCCCCACGCCACCTCTTCTGTCACGTTAGTCCAAAGTCATTAATAGAATTTTTTCCCTTTTTTTTACCCCTGTTACCGACCACTAGAAAAAGTGTGACCGCCGTTTCTTTGTTAACGATCAAATTGTTTCGCTCATACCACTTTACATTTAGACTAGATTGTCGAATGTCTTTGCATGAGTCACTCCTTCAAAAAGTTCAGCCATTACAATTTACATAATTTGTAGGTGTTGTTTCAAGGTCACTTGATGTCCATTATTCTGTCTCTACAGGGCAATGCCATGGGCGAACTGGACATGAGTGGCCAAGGCCGTTGGGTGATTAACTGAGGGTATTGATATCAATCATTACATTTTTCATGGCTTACTAACGGTTTGCTAAAGTGCAGTGGACCCGTCATCACGAGCCAAACTTGAATTACCTGGCAGCTGTACATGAATTTAAATTACTGATGAGGTCGTTGGACATCTAGCTCACAACCCTGGTATTGATCGATGGATGCGTAGATCGACATTTTGTCTGTAATATCACTTGCACTTGTCTTACTTTCACTGATTTTGCGCACAATTGAAAGAAATCATTTTAAGAATATTACCACTACCACCCCAACCCTCACCCCATCCCTTCACATCCCTTTTTTAATTGTTATGCCCAACCTAATTCAGAATAGCCAAAACCTGAATTTCAATGGTTTTTAAAAATGCAATCAGCATATTATGAGTAGAGGCTACGTTTATAGCATGCAATGGCTTTCCGCTTTAGGTAAAGTCCAATTCTGTTCACGTTAACTTGCTGAAACTTTTGTGCGGTCAAAACTTTGCGGAGCAACTTATCCTCAAATATCTCTTACTTTAACAGGTAAATCGGTGTCACACATACTTTGCACAGCAGTTTGTATCAATATGTCTTAAATTAATAATATTTTTTCACAACAATTGAGTCTAGATTATAAGACTTTTCTTCATAAATTGATATAAAACTAGTTGGGCCCCCTTTCGATGAAAAGTATGATCGGTGAATTTTCATCAACTGAAAGTCATTGGCCTACTATATTACACTCTACTGGAATGGAGCAATAAATCTTGAGAGAAAAGTGACTCATGTGTTTCCAATTTGCCAAGTATATGACAGATGTATAGATTGATTCTCTATTCCTCTTTTGTTGTTGTACACTCCAGAATTTCAAAGGTGTGGGCCAGTGCGCTCGGCTAGTGAATGGAAACCTCACTTGTTTACAATGGCGTCTAAGAAGACGGACTTTCCAAAGATTAAATCTAAACGAAACTAACGAAAACTACAGCGACTTCAGGCTCCTCAATGAAACTGTGCACCCTTTAAATGATTCTGAACTAACCATAATTTTGTCAAATTCGAAAGTTAAGTTGTTCGGAAGTTTTAGACGACCAAAGTGTGAACTTTCATAAATATAATATGTAGAGATAGAGATACTACAAATCTCCGCCACGCGGAAAATGGAAATATTCACAGCATTTCCCATTTCTCACACAAATTTTCCATGCGCATTTGGCCAACGTCACAGCTCACCAATAACTTTTTGTACTGAAGTTTTCAAAACGAGCGTTCAATAAGCATAGTTTTGCGATTAGAAAAAAAATGACAGACTGAATGCTTTTTAAAAGCGGTATTGCCACAGCTGTAAACCTTTCAAGTAGACAGAAAGGACAGTATTTATAAATGAATTTTCTAGAATACAACTTCCAAGTGTTTACAACAACATTGATCTGTAAAGACAAACTGATACAAGTCACTGCACAAAAGCTGGAGAGTCTATCTATGTTCGATAGTTAAGGAAATATTTGACAACAAGTTGCGCCACGAATTTTTGACCGCACTTTTACAGCATGCAATGTACTGTTAATTCCTCAACGCGATGTTTTAAATCATTTTAGAAAAGAAGCATAGATGCTTCGCAACCTAGAAAGATTTTTTTCAGTTCTCTTTTCTTTATCTGAAACTTATGCCAGATACTCGTGAGAGGACGAGTAGGGGGCTCTCGTGGCATAGAGGTTAAAGTGTTCGCCTCTCATTCAAAGGTCCCGGGTTCGAATCCCGATAGCGACGGAAACATTTTCTTGTCTAAAATTGTCTCCTTTGACCGTTTCTCCTTTTCTCTTGCAATATTGTGTTGTCTGCATTCGTCTCCACGTTCTACCCCCACCTCCCTCACCTCCTTTGCCACCTCCACTGGGCTCCTGACTCTTTCTGCAGCCTATCTACTGCTACTCCTTGGCTCCTTCTTACTGCTGTCTTTCAGCCACACCCCTGATCTTCTGGTAGGAATGATCTACACCTAGCCTTCTCGGCCAAGGGCGAAAAATCTCGGAGGTTTCCTTGTGCAAGTTGAGAACGTTAAAGATCCCTTGGTGGTCCAAAATCGATAAGAGTAGGCTTCGGCCGCCATCCAGGCAAAATTTAAAATTTCCTACCAATTGAAAATATTTTGTGTATCCCGCGCTCTCATATGACCTTATGCAGCTGCGAGCGCCGTAAAACACTTACCAAAAAGAAAAAAAGAGAACGAGTACGGCTGTACCTGACATTTGTCTAACAGTGATCGGGATAAACTGCCCCGATATTGCCCCGAGGTGCACTAAGATGGGTTTTTTAACTTTTTTTTTCCTCAAGAGGCACTTTAGTAGCTCTTTTGTATATATTTGAGTCTCTCTCTCTCTC
>NW_004798045.1:331451-335087 GCF_000002075.1 Aplysia californica | reverse complement strand
TCTCTCTCTCTCTCTCTCTCTCTCTCTCTCTCTCTCTCTCTCTCTCTCTCTTTCTTTTCCTTTTCCACTCCCTCACTTTCTGTCTCCGTGTTTTTATGAATGTTTATGTGCGTATTTTTCTCTGAGTCTCTCTATACATCTCTATTTCTGTTCACATGTTCTACCTCCACTTCTCTCTTCCTTTTAACTCAAGTAACAACAACGAATTGGTTTTGAGATTTATTTTGTGTTCTGATGCGAGTTGTGTTACTTGACTGTCAGTAAAATTTACTTAATAAATAAAATGTCAGTACAGTTTGAGCTCTGTACACAACTAAAATGCTCGCTTATGTCGGGAGATGGGGAGGTTGGGGATGGGGAGGGTTGCTTTTTAATTTTCCACCAGACAGAAAACAGGACACTTGGAAAGTAAAGAATTAGGCCCCCTTACACTTTTTAAAGGCTACTGATCATCAAAGAGGATTGACTCTGTTTGCAACCACTAAGATTTATAAGTAAAACCAGCCTTCAGTTCGAGCCTCGACCTTTGACACTCTGATGATTTGCGCAACCAGTTGCTTCACAATTCACAGCGACGGTTTAGTTAAGTTTTAATAAGAGTTTTACGGCATTTGTAAAACAATAAGGTCATATAAGTGCCGAAGATTAGAGGTGTTACAAGAGAGTAACAAACATAAAAAAGGAGGAGAGATCAGGACGAAAGATGTTTGATAGGAAATAAGGAACAAATCGCACCAGAGCACCTACCAACCACCCACAGCGACGGTTTGAGTGAAGTGGAAGGGCATAATTATTGATAGGGTAATTTTCTATCAAAGAGGGGAGCTTTGGCTTTGAGTGGCGTAGACACATTTCTCTTTCCCGGTGAGCTGACTTTTAATTAGGTATTTTAGGAAACCGGTCAGCTGGTACAGGAAGTCACGTGACGTAGGGACGTCCTCCGTCTGCTACTAGCAAAATGGCGAAGTTAGAAAGGCTTACCGATGCCCCGCTTGAGTTGCACAACTTCTCTATTATCAATGTTCTCGATTTTTGCGATCTACTGAACGTTTCGCACAAATATGACAACAACTACAGCCATGAACTGAGGAAAGGCAGGCTTCTCTTCAGTGACCATTTTGTCACGGACATAAGGTTCCTCAACAAGGACGACGAAGGCTTTACAGTCTACAGTCGAGTGAAAGCTGAGATGAAAAAGAGGGAGGCATACGACGTGACAGTATAGATTGACAGCAACAACACTGTAAGAAAACCTACACTAGTTGGAGATATAATCTAGATCTAAATACAGGTTCAGTTATTTTGTAAACTCTGCCTGATACAATCATTATATAAATTTACCACGGCCTACCTAGTACACCTAGAAATCAGACCATTATCACATTAGTTGCGAGTTATAAAAGGACACTCGACTTGAGTGGCCTCCACACCATATTATTTGAACTTTACTTTCCTTTATAACTTTTCAACCCCCTCGCTCGTAGATCGTGACCGAATAAAAGACAAATGACAAACAGAAAGAACGAAAAGTAGAAGAAAGGGGCAGAAAAAATCAGGTTAAGTTAATAGCAGCGTAAACGTCTGTCCGTTTGTTCGGCCTACAGTCTTTGAGAAGATGGGGAGGTTTGGCGTAACAATGTTCACTACAATTTTCAGACAGAGACCGACTTATGGCTTGACAATGTCTTCCGGAGTTTTCTATAGTTTTGGGGGTTTTGTTAACTTTTAGTACCGGTATAAAGAGTTTCACGGCACTTGGAACACAAATGGGTCAAATAAGTGCTAAAGATTAGAGGTGTTTACTAGAGAGTTACATACAAAGAACAAAAAAAGGACAGATTAGGATGATAGGTGTTTTGTCAGAAAGAAGGAGCAAACTACAATAGAAAAACGCCCGATAACTCCAACCCACTTCTCCGGAGCAAAAGCTCTAAAAATGATTAAAATTATGGCAAGAGCCTTTGTTTGAAGAGTTCGTTTGAAGCAAACATTCCTCTGTTGAAAGTATTAATCAGATTTGGTGCCCCGTGAACATTATCATCATTACTTCAAAATCGTAAAAGAATCCCCAAGTTTTCGTGCGAAACGTTGTCATCGTGAGACTTATTCCCCCAGTTGTTCGTTCTCAGGTCTGACTCAGAAAACAAAGACATTTGACGTTTGAGTTTATTGTGTCGGACTGGCAGCAACACCGAGAAATCACACCTCAGTCTTCCAGTCGCTTTTCTTTAGTTGCTACGAAGAAAAAAGAAAGGTGCCCCCCCCCCTCCTTGAAAAAAAGGAAAACTAAAATTTAAAAAAAAACAAGAATAAAAACAACAAAAATCTTAATTCACCTATCCACCCCTTCTCCCAAATTAGGTGGGTCTACTTCACGGAGGTCCTAGTTAGCCCAGTCTCCCCTGTCAGGATTTGTTGTGGAAGTTGCAAAGTTCAAGAGGTCACCCCCGTGTGTGGGCGGGGCTATCATTACCAGTGGTCCGTGGCCAGGTCCCAAGTCTATCGCTGAGATGCCGAGCCTTCTGCTTGTTGTCCGGACCTCGAGAAGGGCGGGGTCAACGATCAGCCACAGACGTGGAAATGTAATGAGGTGCAAATTAGGCTAAAACCTTATTTTTATGGTACGTATTCAAGTCCAAAAAGACCTCTTTGCTTGCTTTATTGATTACTCAAAAGCTTTCGGCAGAATCTACCATATAAGGCTGATTGAGTGATCAGAATCATAGGAAATCTCCACTGCCAACAGAAGGCAGCAATTTATGTGAGTAATTAACTATCAGAATATATTTAAATCCATAGAAGAGTGGGGCAAGGTTGTGTCCTCTCTCCCTGTCTCTTTGACAAAGAAATAAGAAAACAAAACAGCTGCATTTGAAATGTGGTGCTAACACAGAATGACCAGAATGAGCTGGAAAGAAGAGAAAAAGACGAACAATGACGTGTGTCCGAATCTCCACACAAAACAAACCATGCCTAAGGAAATAAAATGTAGAAAAATACAATACTTTGGCCACGTAATACGACACGAGACCATTGTGAAACAGGTGCTTAAAGGAAGGGTGCGGGGCAGGAGAGCAAGGCGAAAGCAAATAATAACATGGATAGACAACATTAAAACTTGGAATGGCCTGGGTTTAGCAGAATGTGCAAGGGCAGCTCGCGACCATGACGGATGGAGGGTCATTACACGTCAACCTCTGAGTCAGAGAAGATATCTCCAGGTATTCCAGATATGGTACAATACACCATGACACTGTGAGGGAAGGTGGACTTTGATGTTAATAAAAATAAGAGACTTCAGTCACACACAAAAAATCATCCTTTGCTGTCGTCTTCTCCAATTTTTTTCCACAGTTGTATTAAGCACAATTCGGATCTGTGCTTGGCAAAATGTGCTGTTAATTGGACGAGCTCGTAAATGAAGGACTTGACCAATACATGTGCATTTCCAGATCTTGATCTTTGCCACTTCTGTTGTGCTCCCCATTCTGTGGCTCCGACGACCTGGCCCTTGTTGTAGCACCTGGCTTGTCTTCAATGTGGCGGCTCCCATCTCCCAGACGTCGTCTTTTTGGGGTGCACCTGGAGAGAGAGACCCTTCTCCCCCTCCTCCCCTTCCCCCGCAGAAAGAGAGAG
>NW_004798045.1:327991-329358 GCF_000002075.1 Aplysia californica | reverse complement strand
AAATAGTAAATAAATAGAAAATAGATAAATGAAAGAAAAAATAAATAAATAAATAACATGAGTCATTCGACTGGTACAGGCAAAGTTTTCCCCTCCGCTTCGCCTTCTTTTCTCCCGTCTTCTACGTAAAATCCTTTTATACGTTCCGCCCTCTATAACTTCCCCTGAAAACGCCGTAACTCAAGATGCTATCAAATATCAATGCCATGAAAAGCAAAGAACCCTTTGTCTGTACATCATTTCTTTTGCGAACACGGGAGCTAAAATTCCTTCTCTTTTATGGAGAAATCAGTGCATTAATTCCCCTACATCAAGCAAGACTCATATTATCACAGTTTAAATGGGCACGTACCACGAAATACATTCAAGGCACAAAAGCTGCACCGAAGAGTTCCACGGATATTTGCGTAGCTGCAATTGTGGCTTCCTTTGTCCCTGTGTTTAGAGAAGTAGTTAGCGGCGTTTAGCCAGTATAAGCAGCTTTCTCTCAGGCGAGCTGTGCGCGTCTTAGTCATGCTTAATAACTCAAGCCTGTAATGGTGCCCGTTCAACTTCCGACAAAGCCTGCTCAGGTGTTGCCAAAGCTGTCGCCCAAATCAAAAGAGTTCCACTGATTTCCGAGAATTCAATAGCAGCCTCGGCGACCGGTGGTTGGACAGGGGAGCTCACTCCAGCTCACGAGCGGAAAGCTGCCCGCCGAGTGCTCCCCCCCTTCACGGGCAACGCCTTTTGTCCCTTACCTGACGAGTCGTGCCTGAGAAGAAGAACCCTCGAACGCGCAAAATTAAGCGCACGTGATTTGGTGAGTCAGCTTCCAACGAACAGCCAGCCCCCCGATACGTTGCTGCCATTCACAAAGCTCTCTCTCTCTCTCTCTCTCTCTCTCTCTCTCTCTCTCTCTCTCTCTCTCTCTCTCTCTCTCTCTCCTCGATAGAGTTGATAACTTTGACCCTAACCCTGTCTTCCGGGTGCTTGAGTTCGTGTTCGATTACAGCAGCCGCACACCTTTCGACTTCCAAATATGGGCAAAGTGAATGACGTGTCTTTTGAGGCAGCGATGATTAAGATACCGGCGTGGCACGAGAGACTGGCAGCCTGGGCCCACGCGTGCATGCACGCCGACTCACGCCCGCAGCTGAGGCCTGGGATTCGTCTTTTTCATTCATAATTTTGCCAGGATCTCAGGGAAAGTTAATGCTGACAACAATGACCTCTTTTTTTCTCGATGAGTATTTTTCTCTTCCTTGACTAAAAAAAAAAAAGCCAGAACCTTTATACTTTTTTCTTTCTTTTTTTCTCACACACTGTTTATTATTACCATTATTATTAATATCATTGCTATTAAAATTATTACTATTGTAATTATT
>NW_004798045.1:326057-327289 GCF_000002075.1 Aplysia californica | reverse complement strand
AAGGTGTAAGTGCTTGGGTCTTTGTGTGTTTGCGTTTGAGAGAGTATGTGCGTGCGTCTGCGTGTGTATGTGTGTGCTTGTGTGTGTGTGTGTGTATGTGTGTGTGTGTGCGCGTGTGTGTATGTGTGTTCAGTGAGTGTGAAAGAAATAGGGAGAAAGTGTGTGTGTATGTGTGTACTTGTGTGTTCGTTTGTTTATGTGTGTGTTTTTGTGTACTGGAGTGTTTGTTTGTGGGTGTGTTTTGTGTGTACTTGTGTGTTTGTTTGTGAGTGTCAGTAATAAATTAGACCAAAATAACTAAAAGAAGAAGAAGGAACACACAATTCAAAAATGAAAACCTGATACTCTGTTATAAAGTTAATGAATATGGCCACAGAAAATTTTTCAGCTGGTATAATTTTGTAGGGGTAATGAACCTAATAATAAGTGAAAATCTCCCAAAGGAAAATTACATAATATAGTGTTTGGAACACAGGGCAATCTCTACATTTTTGTTCTTATGGTATGAAAGGTAATAATGCAAACTTAAGTTAGATCTCAATTTGTAAAAATAAGTAAATAATAATGTACAAGAAAGTTTGCGCATTGTAAATTGTAATATTATGTGCGCAAGACTCTTAAATAAATCCTTATCTTTCTTACGTTGTGACAACACAGCTACAATGCTGTTGATAAGAGAAGATATTTATTATTACAATTATTGACAACCGAACAAACGCCGTAGCTGTAGGACGCATTCCCAGCAAAAATTCCTCGTCTTCGTTTGTTATAAGAGTAATTTTGAAAATATGACACGATAATGATATGACACACTACGCAAAAGAAAGACGGAAGATTTGGTCTGTGAGCTGCTATCTGACATAAGATAACGCATTTTTTGACTCACTGTGGTTAAAAACCGACCAGTCACACAGACCAGGTTTGCGCATATTGTGGGCTGTGGGCTCCGGTGCCTGTCCTGGGGAAATCCCTTGGTGAATAGAAGGTGGGGTTGTCAGCTAGTGCCGAGGTATGATTTCGTTTGTTACTTTATTGTTATAGATGTAAAAAGGAGGGTTGAGGTTGAGGAGGATAAATGATATGTCCAGATCTATTAGAGATCTTTATAACTTGACAAGGTGGACACAAGTTTACTGTGGCAAAATTAAAACATTTGTTATGACGCAGACGACGACGACGATGATGATGATGATGATGATGATGATGATGAGGAGGAGGAGGAGGAGGAGGAG
>NW_004798045.1:321870-325338 GCF_000002075.1 Aplysia californica | reverse complement strand
GGTGCGTTTTACTCCACTTATTGTAAACCGCATCGTCGGTATTAATTACAACATTGTCTTTTAATTCTTTTTTTTTTCTCGGGCGTTCTTTCTTTTTAAGTTCAAGTCGTATACATTAAGTCCCAACTGGCACCTCGGAGTGTGATAATGACACCCTCTCTATGACACACGTAGGCAAGTTGCTTCGACGCAGTCTTTACGGGTCAACCGAAGTTTCAAGGGCAATTTTGTCCCAACGGTAAAACTGTAAATCTCGGTAAGGTATCTTCCCCACACAAAAATCAAAGTCGCTTCTTTCCCATGCAAAATGAAGAGGCGAACCAGCTTAGCCCAGCCCAGCCCAGACGCCTCTGGTGTTACGTATGACTTTGAGCTCCAAGCTGGCACAGGCTTGCTCACTGTCGACTCATTCCTTGCCGGCTATTGTTTCCCGAGGCGTTGCCGAGGGGGAGGGCGTGAGCGACATTTGGCAGAGGGTCGCTCAAGGGCCGTTTTCGAGAGGCGATTGTCGTTGAGGTTATGACTAAGAGGCGCTTGCTCCTATGACGCATTGGCCTACCTTGTTCTGACTGTGGTCTGCATCTGTAGCTGGTGTTAAATATTGTGGTGTGAGTACCACGTGTGAGTAACCATTCCTGGCTGGTTCTGTCCGCTTCTAACCGTAAAGGCTTGGATCCTGCCCGAGATTAGCAGACACCAGCTGCACTTTGGACGGCACGGAGATAACCAGCCCATTTTGTTAAGCCCATTATTATTTCGCCCCAATCTTTGTAATACAGAAAGGATTTGTTTTTAGATATTAAGGATTTTTATTGGATTCGTTAAAAAAAACAACAACCAAAGCGAATTGATCTCTTTCAGTTAGCCCCAGAAAGTATTTATTGAAATGACAGATTGTATGTTTACTCTTTGCAACAGAAATATATTCATTTGCAAATTTGGTAACTAGTAGATACAAAAAGAGTTTGACCTCAAAAGTCCAAAATGGACGTTGAGATTTTACCTGATAGCGTATCCATTGCTATACTGACTAGGAAGAAGTGCAGCACCTGCGTTACAGCCATTGTGAGAAAATCTTTTTTTTTTCTTTGTTTTACTGATGACCAATTTTTTTAAAATATAGATCTATTTAATATCATTATTATATCTCATATATTATGCGTCGGTCGAGTAGACAGGCAAACGCATGTCACCGAGCGTTTACTGAAAATGACTCCCATCACTTTCGAAAAAACCCCACTAAAACTATCAATTTTCCACTCTTAAAAAAGCGAGAATGAAATGACTAACCCGGTGGTGACGTCAGACATAATGGCACCACTGACTGAAGTGTCTTTGTGTCTTTATGTCATTCCCAAAGGGGAGACATTAAGTTGTTCTTATGCACAGTGGAATTGTAAATGGGCTGATTCAACAATGTCATGCTCATAACTGTGCCTGAACTGCAACAGGGAACTGCTTCTTTTTCTTTCTTAATCCTTACTATCATATTTTCTCTACTTCTTTTGTATGTTTGTCACTCTCTTGTGACCCGCTATTTCCGGGGTGACTTGGTAGTCGAAGTAGACTTTGTGCTGTTGAAGCTAGAGAGGTGAGCAGGGTAAGCCTGATTCCCTATAAATGGTAATACTAGAGAGTGACAAATTTTTGAACTAAAATATCTCAAAAGGAAACGGAACGGAGATAAAATCTTGTTACTCTCGATTAGAGAAATGTCTTGCTCCGTGATGCACCGGAAATACGTCAGGCAGAGTGCGCGACCTAGGATATTACAATACAAATCTATCGAAGAAACACGGCGCAGCAGTAAATGTGGGTTACCCACAGTTTGCTGTCTCTGTCAGGCAGTGTTCCAGAGCCCAGCTGCTTGGTTGCGTGGGTACCTTGATTATTATGGGGGCGATGACTAAGCCCTACAGAAGTGTAACACTTAAACTGATCCTTCAGGTAGAGAGTCTAGTTAAGATCTTGTTCTTGGGCAGCAACACGTTTAAGAGCTTTTGGCAGACTTATGTTGAGCAACCTTATTTTATTGCTGTAGACGTTACTTTAAAATTGTGTTGCTTTGTATAATATTATTTGTTTGGAGTCGTCTCCGTGTGAGTGTGTGTTTTACGCGTGTGTGTGTGTGTGTGTGTGTGTGTGTGTGTGTGTGCGTGTGTGTGTATGTGTTAATGTGTGTCTCTGTGTGTCCGTGCGTGTGTGTCAGTGCGCGTGCGTGCGTGTGTGTGTGTGTGTGTGTGTGTGTGTGTGTGTGTGTGTGTGTGTGTGTGTTCAATACATTGACATATGGGGAAAGGGGGTCTTGAGTGAACTGACGATTTTCTCAAATGCGTTCTTCTCTTTAGTTTGAGGTTCAGTTTCTTTGCCATGTAACCGAGACCAAAACGTGATCGAGTGCCTCAAATATTTGGAAACACTCTCTGCTTGAGCTAGGACATAAAAGGTCTCCCGGAACTATCTGATCTAACAGAGCTGTCGAGACGTATGAACTCGGATTTATACATCATGGATTTTTAAAAATAAAAAATTGCACTATTAAAACAAACAGGAGCTTAAAAGATAGTCATTGAACCAACTCAGAGCCGAGGGGAAAACCATACTGACAGTATGTAAATGAAGAAGACTTTTACTGTTTATTTACTTCTTTATTTTGTTATTGCCAGATAAAGAAAACCTTTATTGTCAATATAATGTTTCCGGGTGAAGAACATTAAAATTTATTGCATATATTTTTGTGGCTGCTAACTGAAGAAAACTATTAATGTTTACACTATTTCTTTATTGTTCACACAATCTTCGTAACTGTTGAACGAAGAAAAAACGTCCTATTTTACATCTTTGTAATTCCTGAAAGAAGAAAACCTTTATTGTTTAAAATTTCCCCTGTAATTGGCCACCTCGTCGACTTGGGGGAGCGTGGATCCAGTACTTTGCACTGCATGCAGCAAGGAAAAATCGAAGACGTGTAATCGGGGGAAAATGACTCACGATTCAATTAGTTAGTCACTGCCTAGTAGTAGAAAGGACTTCGGGGAACAACGTGGAACAAGGCTGGGAACAAAGGAAGATTTTTACCTGGTCCGTCCCTCAGTGAGCTTGTTGGGGGGCGGGGCTGACACGAGACTAATGCCCTTTGCCCTCTGCACTAGGAAATGCTCTCACGCGCGCTGTCTCAGATTTTTTTCGTTTTTGTTCTGCTTTATTTTCAATATGGGATTTTTTTTCTTCCCTCTTTTGTTCCTTTTTTTTAAGGAAAAAAGGAGGAAGATGGAGGAGGTTTGTTTTGTCCTTATTTTGTTTGGGTTTCTGAAAAGAGCCCGGAAAGGATTAAAGGGTGAATAGAAAGAGTGTGAAAAGGAATAAATCTCGGCTGAATACTCCAGTCAGGAGGAGAGGAAATGTTTTGTTGTTGTTGCTGTTGTTGTTCTTTGTAGGTTTTTTGTTGGTTTCTTTTTTTGTGGGGGC
>NW_004798045.1:318037-319288 GCF_000002075.1 Aplysia californica | reverse complement strand
CCCCCCCTCCCCCCGTTTCCGAAGGGCATTTTGACCTCCCTCCCCGGGATACGCTCATTTCTGAGATGGACGCTGAATTCGGGTATCCCAATTTTTCAATAACTTAGCAGCAGCTAATAAGGGCTTTATGCCCATAACACAGCTCCTGGGGTAAATTATACAGTGCAGCCATATACTTGTCGGAAAACACCGAAATATTTTTCTACTCTGCGTTTCATATTAGCATGTTTTCCTCTGGCATATTACGGGTTTTATTTTAGTTAGACAAAAGAATCAAAAGGACAATCGTGTTGGATTGCAAGCTGACACAATTCTGGGATTTGCCAGATACATGTATTTGAGAATTCTCAAACTTTTGTAAACTTGCAATCCAACACGACGTATAGTCAGATTGCCCCTTTGATTCTTCTGGCTACGTGAGAGATTTTTTAAACCATAACCTGGAGATTTGTGTTGGAGTCTGCGAAGATTCTTTTGCAAAATATTCTCTCTTCAGCTGATTGAAAAGGAGAAGAAACACTTTTGCTGCTCTCAAAGATGGGATTTTTTTCTCTATTTTTAGGTTTTTATTCTGATAATGTTTGTGAGTTTTTTAAAGCAATTTTGCATCAGAGTGAAACGAAGCACATTAGCGTTATAATGCACACTTTAGGACAAGAGAGGCTTGTCAAACTGGAAACAGAAGAGGACAGAGTGAGGGCGGGGGGTGGGGGGTGGGGGGGTTAGTTGTCTTTTTTATCGAAAAAAACTACCCAGAATTGTAAACAGTATCCACACTGGAGCACCATACTCGGTGCCTATTAAACGATTCCAGTTCCAGGTAAAAATCAAGTGTTTATTAAAATGGTCGTAATATCACGTAATGATTACCGGTAACAAGGTGTGTGGGGTGGGGGCGAGGTGGAGGTGGAATGGTTAGGGGGGAGGGGCTACGAAGGAGGGAGGGGAGATGGCGCCAGCGAGGAAGATGGCCTGATGAATCACCGTCACACAAGAGGACTGCCATTGACATCAGGAAGGAAACAGACAACAAAGACAAGACTTACGGGTTACACGCAACTAATCACAGTTGACTATATACCTGTCGTCCTGTTCTCTGAACATTTGAGCAGTGGCCTCTGTGGTGTAACGCTTAGGCGCTACACTGATGCACGCAGAAGACCCGAGTTTGATTTTCCTTTGTGGAGAATTTTTATCGAGTACATATTATGTATGTCTCTCTTTTTTCCAGGGACGTTTTCTTTTTCCTTT
>NW_004798045.1:315413-316231 GCF_000002075.1 Aplysia californica | reverse complement strand
CACACACACGCGCGCGCGCGCACCACATACATCTACCCCCTCCCCCACACACACAAACAAGCACACAATCACACTCCCTCCAGTCTTCACAATCCTTAACCCTATCCGTACGTCGTGTTTTATTATCGTATCCATACGACGTGTGGAACTCTGTGCCACCACTTTTCAGAGAGGAAATTGACTCGTTAATCCTATCCTTACGCTTTGCACAGCAGTCTGTCAAAATGATTTTTTGAGAAATACTGAAAGTTTCAAAGAGATCTTCGTACTTGAAGTATTCTGAAATGTGAAGAATATAACCTGTGGGGTACAAAATGACCCCAGGGCGTACGGATCCCAAACGCCCGGTCCTTCTTTGTCTGCACATCCACACCACTGCTCTAGATTATGTTCTCTAGACTTCCTCTTTATCCTTTCCCTTGTGGGTTCCAGGTTAAGACTTGTCTGTTGGTCCAGGCTGCAGGCTTGCGTGGAGTGTGACCAATTCATCTCTATGGCCTTTGAAGAATTTCATCCGGAATAGGATGTTGCATAGTTTGTACGAACTTGCGTACATGTATTTCTAAAATTCCTTTCGATCAAATTCTTTCATTGTTGTGATTAACACTTGCAAACATTTTTGTAAACATCTGCAAACAAGTAAAACAGTTTCAGGACTTTTAAATAGTATGAAAGTTGCATAGAGACATTACATATCATTATGACCTTTCGACAGGCCAATATGAAATGCACGCATTGGCAGTTTTTCGGTTTGGGGTTGTTTTTGTTAGCTTGTTTGTTGTTTGTTGTTTGTTGTTTGTTTGGGGTTTTTTTGCAAG
>NW_004798045.1:306654-313181 GCF_000002075.1 Aplysia californica | reverse complement strand
ATAGCATTTCAGGACTTTCATTTTGGTGTTCATTGATATGTTTCTATTTTTCAGGATTGGGCTCATTTTATTGAAACTAGCCTAAGCCATTGCATTTCTCCTTTTTATTTCTGCGGAAGATTTGGCATCAGATGTTATCATGTATCCTAGATATTTAAACTGTTGGACTTGTTTGATCCAATAGCGAGGTGTATCTTAGGCAGAACTGATCAAAATGAAGAAAACAACCATTCCCTTTATGAACTTCCAATGAGAGGCGACCACAGGTTTAGGACAGCTGTTAGAGCCCATTAAAATGTAAGCAACTGGTCAAGTTTGTAAATCAGCAGGAGGAACCAGAAACCTTGCCTTCGCAACATGCTGGCCAGTGATTGGTTCATTTTTTTCATAGGACAAACCATAGATTTGAATTATAATCTGTTTGACTGGGTACTTATTACTGTCTTGGCTGCCACTCTTTGTACCCTCTCCATAAAAACGAAAAATTAATAAATAAATAAAACTTCGCTGTGCCGGTGCGCACCATGGACGCACATATTATAAAGGGCAAAACATCAACCTCAGTCAAAGAGTCTACATAACAAGAGGGTCCATTCCTCTCTTTGAGCCATTTAAAAAAAGTGTCCTTAAAATTCGGTGGCGCCCTCTTCGCAAATGCGCACCCTTTGCGAACAGTTACCCTACTTGTGTTTTAAAAAAAACAAAGTGAAACTAACAAGTTTTTGAGTAAATAAGAATTCAAATTTCGGAAGAACGCTTTTTTTAAATGGTTACGCAGACAAAAAAAAAACATATCCTGAGGAAGGGGCAACTGTTTTCTTCATTTAATTTGACTTTAGAATGAGAGGCGAGAGGTCATTAAAAAATATATATATATAAAAAACTCCGCACTGAACGAACCTGAACAGCTGATGAACAGCAATCGATCTGCGCACGCAAGGAGGTGCTATTCCTATTCTTCTTCTGGAGAAACGAAAGAGAGCTTCAAAACAGACTGCAGCGCCATCTGAAGCAAAGAGCGGACTTCCGGCGGACAATTTTTTGGCTGAGTGGACCATCTTGTTATGTACTATCTTTGTCTTAGTCAAAGATCATGTATAGAAGACAGTTCACTCAGCCAAAAAAAAGGGTCTGCGGAAGTCCGCGCTTTGATTTAGATGGCGCTGCAGTCTTTGTATTTAAAGCTCTTTTTCGTTTCTCCAGAAGAAGAATAGGAATAGCACTTCTTATCAGTTTCACTTTGGTGTTTTTTTCACACAAGTAAGGTAACTCTATTCGCAAAGTCCGCGGTTTTTTTTTAGAAGAGCGCCACCGGATTTTGAGGACACTTTTTAATTGGCTCAAAGAAAGGAGTGAGTCATCGTGTACGTAAGATCTTTGTCTCAGTATAGTCGAATGCGCGCGCAATTTTGTCCTAGTTGCCCTAGTTTCCCAAGTTGCTTTTCATTTGGTTCCAAATAGAGTCAGTGGTGTGCTCTATAGTAAACCGGAATTGCGTCAGTGTTGCCAAGAGTTGGATATTATACTATACTAACATGTTATGGGACAGGCGAACAATAGCGTCAGGGGCCGATAAAATCTATGGCAGCGCGTCGGGCGATAAGAGATTAATTTTTTCATGACCATCTTGGACAAGTCGCTTCCTTAAAATTACAAAGTTATATCAGACACTTTTATTCGTTTTGAGTTACAGGCCATGTACTATCAAAATCGTAAGATCATTTGGAGTCGTTATTAAGATATTCAAAGAATTGCATTCGAAAAAAAAAGCTTCACTTATGTGAAACTCAAATTGTCAACGTCAAATTTCTCAGAACTGAGCACTGAGCAGATAGAACTTTGTAATTCTACGGTAACGAAGCACTTTGAGCTTTTAGTTGACAAATCAAAGTGGCCATGACCTCCTTTGAAAGATTATCGTTTTAGGCAGTGTCAATATATAGAAATAATGACAGTTGGCAAATGGAAGGTGACTGTTTGTGCAGATGACCGTCTGGGTAGGTTCGGCCTTATTGTATAATATGTAATGCCATATTGATATAGTATCTCTCATACACATTCACATCTTACCATATTTTTGCATATAATTATCAAAAGCGCTCACTTACTAACTCATGAATGATCCAAAATCATGATATAATATTATCAAATGTTTTTAAACAACTTCACCTGCAAACTTCAGCACAAGTTAAGGACCACTTGCAAACACCCTGAGTGGTCTTCTTGGGTCGACCTGCACGTGGGCGTTCTTGGACAGATCCAGTGGCTTGATGGCGCTGCCTCAAACAGACAATGACAGAGTGTGACACTGCAAGCCTTCTGGCAACTTCTTGGGCTCCAACTCCATCTTGCAGCCATGCCATAGTTCTGGCACGATCAAAGTCTCTCAGCTTTCTCTTGGTGGCATTGTTTGTTTGCTTTTTATTTTTATTTTTTAAATTTTAAATCTCGGCAAACAGTTTTTTGTAAAGTAAAGAATATAGTATTCTGCATTCAGAAATGTTTCATTGTTGTTCTTGCACGGTTGTAGATTGAAAAAAAAACCCCACCTACCAACTGCAACACACTTGTCGTTAAAGAATACTATAGAGTTTTTATCATTTAATTTTATTTCAAGCAAGGCATGTGTGAATTAAACAAAACAAAACAAAATAAAGATTATGTCACAGTGGGTGTTGGGTATATATATATTATATATATATATATATATATATATTTTTTTATTTAGCCCCTTGTGTCCTTTTGTAAGGTACGAGGTATTAGGTGTTGATGACGTTGAATGTCTTTGATAGAAATAATGTAATACAGAGTTTTTAGACATTTCGGGGCGTGTGTGTGGGTACGTGTGCTAGTGTGTGTATGTGTGTGTATGTGTGTGTTCGTGTGTGTGTCTGTGTGCGTGATGGAGGACGGGGGGTAGGTGAAGAAAAACGATGGGCCCGGGGTGGGGTGGGGGGGTTCTGGAGAGATGGAGCAGTGTAAGTGCACATGGAACCACAACATATTAAGACCACTATTATCAGTTGAGCCATGCGTATATGCGTACGCGTGTATGCACGCCCGTGCAGTTATATGCGTGTCCTGGGTGATTCGTTACGGTGCGTGCACACTCTTGTGTTTGTTTTGAAAGCAAGTTAAACAAGTTATCTCACAAGTAATGTTGCCCTTGATCTCAGCAAAGCTAGCTAAAAACTTGTGCACGCAAACTTTGAGGCCTCAATTTATCTGAACCTAATAGTCTAAAACTTCGGGTGGATGCGTATTATTAGGGAAAGAGAAAATGGGAGAGAAAAGAGAGAGATAGGGTGGGGGAGAGAGAGAGGAGTGATAAAAAAATGAGAGAAAAGAAAGAGAGAGAAAGAGAAGAAGAGAGGGAAAGTTAGAAGACAACAGAGAGAGAGGGGGGGGGAGAGAGAGAGAGAGAGAGAGAGAGAGAGAGAGAGAGAGAGAGAGAGTGTGTGTGTGTGTGTGTGAGCGACTATTTGTTTACTTTATGTCTTGAATGAAAAAGTGTATCCATTCAAGTAATATTTGCTGCAAAGCGCCTTGGGCATTTACAAAATGGAATAGAGTAGAATAAATACAGCTCATTACTATTCTTTGTTATCGGGTGATTCCGAAAGAGCCCAATTGGCTAAAGTCGAAATCAAAGATGATATTCCATTAAATGGGAAACCAAAAGAATTGGGTGAAATAGTAAATATAGTTTGAGCGCACCCTCTACAAACGTCAAGGTGAGGGTGGTTGGAGGGACTAATAGGTCCTACTTCTTTACTTTACCTCTATAGTTTATTAAAACAATATAATAACAATAAGAAGAAGAAGAAGAGGAAGAAAAAGAAGAATTATAATAATAATAATAATGATAATAATAATAATAATAATAATAATAATAATAATAATAATACTAATACTGATAATAATAATAATAATAATAATAATAATAATAATAATAATAATAATAATAATAATAATAATAATAATAATAATAATAATAACAATAACAATAATAATGATAATAATAATAATAATAATAATAATAATAGCGCTCAAGAGCAAGGTCTATGCACAATATACAACAAGCAATGATTTCCCATTGTCAAATCGGGAACATCGGTACCATAATTTGGTCACTTTTAAGGACAAGCGAGCTAACCCAGATTTCGGTGGTTTCCAGAAACCTTGACCTACACCAAAAGTTGGCATTGCCTTACCCAGAAGTTTGGTTTCATTGGTGTGTATATTTGTTTTGTAATAGAGAAAACTCTTCTTTCTTTTAAAGAAACTGAACAAGGGTCCAAAAACTTTACCTTCGATTTTCTCAAAACAGCATTTTTCGGGATAGCCCCTTGTGTTTTTAAGCGACCAACCTATCCACAGTGAGATGTTCACTTCATCCACCAGAACACAAAGTCTTCATCAAAACAAGCAGCAACTGCTGCTCAGGGGTCTGACCAATCGATGCTAGTTGGATAAGCGAAAGGAAGTCATTACGTGAGTGCTAATCACTGCCCATGAGCTAGATCGTCTGCAACAATGACTGTGATACTAGAGAACACGGAAGTGGGAACACGGGAAGGGGGCCTCAGTCCCAACTTTTCTTGTCGTTGTTGGTTGGTGGTGGTGGTGGAGGAGATGACGGAGAGAGAGAGAGAGAGAGAGAGAGAGAGAGAGAGAGAGAGAGAGAGAGAGAGAGAGAGAGAGAGAGAGAGAGAGAGAGAGAGAGATTGAGGTCGATGCTATTCTGAAAAGTGCAGGTGGCAGGAGCGGTGGGAGAGTGGGAGAGGTAGGTGGGGAGGTGAGGGAGGGGGTTGGAAGAAATTAAAGTTTATCACCATATGCCTGGGCCAAAAAAAAAAACTACCACTTTGAAAAATGATTGGGGGGTGGGGGAGAGAGGCAATGCCTGAGCGAAAGGAAAATGTCAGAATGTCATGGCTGGGAATACAGACGTCAGTGTGTTGTCAACTTTGAAACCAACTTCCTCGTCGATGCTAGAACATAATGGCAAAAAGGTGTCTCAGAACATGGGTACTCAACAAAAGCTATGTTGGAACACAGGGAGTTGGAGGTGCCATTTTAGAAAGAGAAAGAATCTAGGTGAACTGCCTTCACGATTTTATAGCACTGTCTTTATTTTACGCAGAAAAGGTGAGACACATATGCACACTGTATAGCTTCATATACACATGTATAACGTGTTCACCTTCGTCTGATCACGGTTAAAACAAAACAAGACAAAAACAAATTGCTCTGTTATTCTCCTCAAATATTTGTTTGTGGGACTAAAAGTTAGATGGCCAGCCATATCTAAAAGCTCATTGATGAAGGTCACGCAAACTGAGGTTGCGACACGGTTTGGTTTGTAGTGGGTTTTTTATGTAAGCTTAAAGTGAATTTTAAAATAAAATAACCGGGGATTTGCAGGATACATCGACAGAATATTTAAAAGGTATCCTATTTTAATAAACACCCCAAAAACACCCCCATGGAATACGGTCCGAAAGACTGGTGAATACTTTTCGAGATTAACGTGAAGACGTCAAGACAGTCAAGAGAAGAAATGTACAAGCTTGAACACTGAAATGCGAGGCAGAGTGGTGTCGTCATCTCAAAATGAGAAAGTTGTAGGTTAGACTTCCACATCATTTATTGTGATGATCCTGTGTATACACCCAAAGGGTGTTATTTTAAAAAATTATAGGGACCAAATAGGTAAACTGTTTAAAAAATATTTTTGTTTGGTCGCTCGCCCACAGAAGTACCGCACAAAGCTTCCTGTTAATAGCCAAATTAATAAGAGCTGAAGTGAAAAAGCTACAGGTATTTCTATATCTCAACATCTCAGTCGTGGCTATCATGCTGGACTACAGAGAGGACGGCTTGGGTTCGAATCCCCGACTGAAGGTCCTTGATGTCGGGTCGTTTTGTTGAGTTTTCAAGGCTCTCAATCCATGTGTGGTTGGCGGGTGCCCTGGTGTGGTTTGCTCCTTCTTTCCCATCAAACATCTGTCGTCCTTATCTTTCCTCTTTCTTTTTTGTGCTTGTTACTCTCTTGTAACACCTCTAATCTTCTGGCGCTCATATGACCTCATAATATGCAGTTGCAAGCGTCGTAAAAACATCTACTAAAACATAAAACAAGCTCTCAATCCATTTTACACACCCCTGTCGGAGATAGACGCTTAATTCGACGTCCTTCCTGACACTTGCTTACTTAACTCAGTGGTTTATTAAATGTTTTGTTTGTTGGGATTGTACAACTTTCTGGAAAATATTATTTGCGCCGTCTGTTTATTGCCTTCTATTCTACAGATACTGGTAGTCTGCCGTCAACATTGCCAAGCCATGGGCTGATCGAGGGCTCAGAGAAAAAGAAGAACAGTCAAGTTATTATAATAATTATTGTTGTTGTAATGAGAACAGCTTTACGGCGCTCGAAACTGCATAAGGTCATATGAACGCGCGGGATACATTAAACTTTTTCATTTGGTAGGAAATTGTGAATTTTGCCCGGGTGGCTGCTA
>NW_004798045.1:303247-304857 GCF_000002075.1 Aplysia californica | reverse complement strand
GTGTGTGTGTGTTTGTGTTTGTGTGTGCTGATAAATTTTCAAAACACGTTCTTTCTAATTGTGGCTCCTTTGGTTATTGTAAACAATACTAAAAATGAAAAACCCATAGCTTTGCCATTAGAATCTCTCAACGGTGTCGATTCACGTATAATTTTTTCCCGGTAGATCTGTATAGTTTGTTTATTGGGAATTTCTCTATGTTTGATGAATTAGATCTTGATCAGAATGTACACATTATACCTAAGCTTCACAGTTTCCGTCCTTGATTCCCACAGTTCTCTCCGATACAGTTTCGCCACTTGTGAATACTCCTGTGCGAAAGAACAAACCCATAGCAAACCTTAAAGTATAGGCGCATTAAAACGGAATGCACACGGGACGACTTTGTCGAAGTTGAAAAAGTTTGACATGTCGGTTGGCACGTGATTCGAGTTCTAAATCCTTTTTAGAGCTGTTAGTTCTCTTTGAGTTTTGTCATTGAAAAATGTCAACGAAATCTATAGAACATTAAATCTTCTACATTGAATGGCTTTCAGGTGGTTTGAATATCAAATGACGTCATGTGACAACTTCCGACTTGGGCAACCAGCATTGTGTGCACACCCGTGTGTACTTTTGTCAAAGCACTGTCAAAGAATTGATCCGAAACAGCGGAAGTCAATTAGAAGAGGCCAGTTGGCGCGGTAATGCCACCTTTTAAGGCGGCTCTCGTAACATTTGCTCGTAAATATTTTTACGATATCGTTTAATGTTGGGGCTATTCTCAGTCTCTGCGTTTTAGAGGTGAATAGTCATTTAAGTCGTTTCAGAGATAATGAATCGCCGGTGCTAATGGCGGTGATAATGTGCGTGTAGGAAGAGGCGATCGGGGAAAAAAGAGGTGATTCTGATAGAATTATGCAAATTCGAAAAGAAGTTTCAATCGATAATTGAAAAAAAATCGGGTGCTTTAATCCTCATCAAATTGTTATCAATATTGGCCAGCAAGAGGGAGAGGAGTTCAACGTTCGACGCTGAGAAAATGTGGAGAAGGTAGGCCTACAGAAAAGCAAGTGGGTTTTTTATAACAATAATACAATTTGTGAAGTGTGCTGACAAAATGAGTTATTTCTCGGATTCATTAAGGAAATAGATACATACTTCATGCTTATAGGTAAAATATTGAAAATTTATAAGTATGAAAAAAGATAGGCATGTTATACTCAAATAATAGAGCACCAATAGAAAATCTGTTAATTTGACCTTAGAGTTGATTTTTGGCCAATGTCTCCACTTGTGAATTGCGAGAAGTAACGCATTTGGTCAGAACTCTTCACAATTATTGATTCACGGATGATCGTATTATTGTTACATATTGGGTTCTTGTGATGTTCATCATTCTCTGGGTGTTGTTATATATTACAGTAGTTGGTGTTTTAGTTGCCAGGCTGTCTCTAAACGTAGTTCGAGAGTCTTTGATGTAAAAATATTTTACATGAACAGAGTGCAAAAACCTGCAATATTGTTTACTAAATATGCAAAACATCTGAGGTTCTAGGAAAGTAATAAATCTGAACACACACACGCACACACACACACACATACACACACACACACACACACACACACAT
>NW_004798045.1:298563-301193 GCF_000002075.1 Aplysia californica | reverse complement strand
GAGAGAGAGAGAGAGAGAGAGAGAGAGAGAGAGAGAAGCAGCGGAACTTGTCGATTGAAGAAGAAAAGTTAGCTTCCCTACTGCCACTACAAATCTAAAATGAAAACGTCGAGTTAGTGTCAGATTAATGTAACCTGACACTTGCTCGACGATTTTATTTTTAGATTTGAAGTGGCTGCCGGGAAAATACCTTTGGGTGTTTCCATTAACAACGAACTGGACTGGCACATCCACACTTCTCTTCCGCATAAAAAGAAAGGTTCATCTTCATCAAGTGCCAGATCTGCGACAGACATCAGCGGTCATGGTTCTCTTTTCATGTTTTTGCTCGAGTGCTCTTTAAAAAATGTTCCATTTTCCTGACCTTTCCCCGTCATCCATCTGTTTAG
This sequence comes from Aplysia californica, assembly GCF_000002075.1. Lineage (NCBI taxonomy): Eukaryota > Metazoa > Mollusca > Gastropoda > Aplysiida > Aplysiidae > Aplysia > Aplysia californica. The sequence goes on along the minus strand of NW_004798045.1, from coordinate 300,804 downwards.
GTTCTCCAGGTAGGTTGCTCTAGGTTGTCCCCTAACTCGCTTGTCTTCAATGTTGTCACCAAGAGCTTTGATGTTCAAAGCCTTTATATTATGTCTATTTAAGTATCCCAGAAACTGCATTTGTCATTTCCTGATTGTTTTTATCAGCGAGCAGCCCACATGGGCTTCTTCAAGTACTAACTCATTAAATTTGATTTCTTTTCCTTCTAAGATATTCAGTCTTCCGAGAAACGACATTTCTGCTGCTACTATTTTATTTTCATTGTCTTTATTGATCGTCCAGCATTCACATTTGTATAGCTGAGTTTACCTACCATGCAAAACATTTCAGAACTTTAATTTTGGTAGTCATTGGGATGTTTCTATTTTTCACGACAGGGCTCATTTTATTGAAACTATCTTTAACCATTGCAATTTTTCGTTCTATTTCTGTGGAACATTTGGCATCTGATGCAATAATATATCCTAGATATTCCAACTTCACTTGTTTGATCTTTTTACCTTTGCTTATAAGATTACGAAGAGGATTAATCACTTTATTTTTATTTTTTAATATAAATATTGCCATGCTTTCTGTGGTCTTCACATTCACCCCCCCCCCCCCCCCCCCCCCCCCCTTGGGCAGTGCTACTGACTGAAGTGTCTTTGGGCCATTCCCAAAGGGGGGACATTAACCATGTTCTTATGCACAGTGGAATTGTAATTGTAAATGGGCTGATTCATTGATGTCATGTTCATAACTGTGCCTGAACTGCAAGAGGGAACTGTAGCTTTTTCTCTCATAATCCTTACTATTGTCAATTTTCTCTACTTCTTTTGTATGTTTGTCACACTCTTGTGACCCGCTATTTCCGGGGTGCCTTGATAGTCGAAGCAGACTTTGTGCTGTTGAATCAAGAGAGGTGAGCAGAGTAAGTCTGTTTCCCTGTAAGGGCTTCTCTGTTGACTTCCACCTCTTGGCACTCATATAACCTTGCGCAGTTGTGAGTGCCGTAAAACCTCTACTAAAACAAACGTCACAATCAGCAATAACCGATCTGAATAGCAGGATTCAGAATGCTATGAATACATAATAATAATACATGTAATGTTAATTATTTAGCGAAAACATTGGTCCCATCATAAACGGTTTAAGGGAAGCAGCTCTGCATAAATTCTTAAATCGACAGGCAAGAATTAAGCTTATATCCCTTGTTAAACAAACCTTGTGAAAACGATGGTCTGTTTGCAGAAAATCTTCTTTTTTTTTTTTGGTTGGTTCTACTTTAAAAATGTTTCCTTGCTTTTTTAGGAGTGGGGGGGGGGGGGGGAAGTTGTCGTTAATATTGTATCATGAAAAAAAGAATAAACCGATATAATATAGGCCTATTATAAAATAAATATTAATAGTTGATGAAGCTACAAAGAAATCACGATAACTTTACACTACAACTGAATCATCAAAAGAAAGCCAGGACATAATTAAATCTACATGTACATTTTATGGTAATTCCATGTTCAGTAAAGGTACTATTTTACACTATAATTATGTAGATCTAGTTGGTGTCGCCCAAGGACGGGTATTGCTTTCATCGAAGTCTCAAACTCTATCGGTATAACTCATTTACAATAGAGAGTTGTATAATTAACTTGATTGTTTCTCCCCCAGGCCTTCTTTTTTTTTCCATCTCTATATAAAGGTCCTTGCAGAATTGCTGAGGACCAGCAGAGAGTTTGTGTTGTTTTGTTTTGTTTTACAGCGGAAGACCAGAGCGTTTACAGTTTACAGTAATACCAGAGAGTTTACAGTAATACTAGAGAGATGGCACTTCGCCCGGATGCGCGTATCTGGGTCACCAGCTGATCGTGGAGAAACGCGCGGGAAATAAAACAAAATGCGTCCGTTGTTCAAGGCATTTTCGTTGATCCCAGACCAGCATGGCCCCGGTTAGCACGAAGTGTCAATGGTGTTCTGCTATAAACCCCACCTATTAAAATCAAAATCTGAATTTCTTTCGATTTTCAAAGTATGACGAATATATTTTGATGAATAGAAAAATATAGATCAAAATAATGACAATATCAGCTATTAATTGGGTTGGTTTTTTCCTGTCTAAATGCCCAAATTGAGCTTGCATTCTACTCGTGAAAGATATGTGATGTTACTTGGGTCTGTGAAAAGTTGTCTAAATACAACGTGCCATCAATCGGTTTTGCTACTTTCTTTGTCCGATTACCATTTTTCTTCTTTTTTTTTGGGGG
>NW_004798045.1:251269-297841 GCF_000002075.1 Aplysia californica | reverse complement strand
GAGAGAGAGAGAGAGAGAGAGAGAGAGAGAGAGATCACAGAAGGACACTAGAGATCCGAACGAGTAGATTTGCTGAAAATTAAACCAGTTATTCCTTTAATTAAGGGGATATTATTTTTTCAGATCTATAGAGACGAAGTAATGTATCTGCGTATTTGTTTATTAGATAGAATGTATGTTAACTTACGCCAAAATCAAGTCTTACAGTTTATGGCCGAGGGAGGCAGGGGGTTGCCTAAAATATGCGATAGAATCCACAGGCATCATTCTTTGTTAAAGGCCTAGTAACCCAGTGAACTAACTACAGACGGCACTACATTTTCTCATGACATGGCAGCATCCCTGAGCATCGCCGTGGGAGCGACTACCGCGCGTAAGTGTTTTCACGCCCCGCGCCGGGCGGTACGCGAAACAATACATTGTTGTTATGGAGCGCCGCCACGAGTGTCACCTCTCTATTTCTGTAAACCCTCTCTGGTAGGACCCAGCCCCAAAGGGAAGCGACTCTCATTAAAATTTAACCCTCGTCGATGTCGTAATACACACCCTATTTGTGGCAAACATTTACCGAAAGCTTCCTTGGCTACACGTTACGGGACCCTAAATTAGCTCAGAAGATAGCCAAGAATAAGATGTGCGCTAAAGCATAATGCACAGTAAACAGTAAGTGTTTTGATAATTTGCTCATTTCATAATGAAATGCAGTTTTAATTCAATGTTTGGAGCAAATAATCCTGCATTTTCTAGAGTTGTTAGATCTGGTCGTTATAGTTATGGCCACCTATCCCCGGGTGAGAATATAAGGGCGCTTTTTCGGAAGTTCCCACCCTGCAATTGTTATTCGCCGGTTTTGGCCCCAAGAGAAGAGGGGTTTCAGGGGGGCTACAAAAATATGAGGGGGGGGGGAGGGTTCAGGGAGACATGCCCCCCTGAATTAAACCATAATTTGATGTTTTGCAGTTGTTATGCTAGCCGCACATCGGGATCTAGACCATTAGATGTAGAATCTATCATGTATGTGTAGATTTAGGCTCAAATAAGGCAAGGGGGTGTGGGAACAACAAAAAAACACAGACAATAGCACAGGAAAGCATTTTGGCTATTCTCACCCGTTGTGCGTTCACTGTGCGATAGCCTAGGCCAACCAGTTAGCGTTCACCGTGAACCACCGAATTCTACACTGTAATAACGTGTAGAATTCTGTGCCTTGAACAAACATTCCAGCGCTCTTGTGTTGAAAGCGTGCAATTTTGTCTGAACATGGATATGTGGATTGGAATAAAATCTAAGCTAGAATTATAGGTCGGTTCTCGTGCCATACTTTTCCTACTCTACGCTGTTTCATATGTGTGTGTGTGTGTGGGTGTGTGCAGGGGCAAGCTTGATACTTGTTTGACAGGGTAGGCTAAGTGAGACAAAGAACCAGGTTGGGATGAGGCCAATGCAAACACGGAAATCTGTACCACATCAAGAATATAATTAACAAAACTTTTTGAGGCTCATATTGAGATGCAAATGAAAATGAATTCTGAATTAATATATTATTGTATGTTCACCCACCAATATAATCGAGAAAATATGTCATTAAATATTTATTCGCTCTTTTGGCAAAATGTAAAATAATTATAATTTTGAAACTTGTTGTGGGAATAATAATTGTTCTCTAGATTTTCTAACAGCAACTTTAACTAAAGCTGTGATCGAATACACAAACAGGAAGAAAAGAAGCACAGATGATAATACAACAAAGGTTTTATCAATTTGGTTTCAAATATGTCTGTCTTTATATTCTAACCTTTCATGACATACTCATTATTGTAGGTTGATAAAAGGTCATGGAAAAAAAGGCTAACATTCACAGCAGCCATGAAATTATTAGGAGTTTTACCGTTTTGAGGTAGACTCCACCAATTTAATTGTTAGCTTACATAAGATGACTCCACCAATTTAATTGTTAGCTTACATAATCGGTTCTTGTGACTGCTTATGAGAGTGGCCCGAAAGGGGTTAATGGAGTATTTTGCCTTATGCTCTAAATGACAGGAAAATAATCTTTTTCAAAATATTTTCTATTGCAGCCAGAATGTATAAACACAAAAATAAGACTGGTAAAAGTTCAGAAAATGCCCAGAGACCAGGGTCAGAAGCCAGCACCAAGAGTGATCAAACATCAGAGGATGGTTTAGCAGAACCAACTTCTCATCCTCAACAAAGTTCTAGAAGTGATTCTACACACATTAGAAAAAGCTACTCAAGAAGAAAGGCTGCTCCTACTGCTCAAGTGCAGGATGAAGCACTCAGTGCATCATCAGCCAAGAACTCATCCTTGACACAAGAAAGTAACCCAAGCAAGAGCAGCCATCTTAGTGCTCAGGAGGATGCTGGAACTTCTCTTGGCGTTTCCAAAGTTAAAGTTCCACCTCAGCCGTTACCCGCTGCTTCTGTCCTTCCGACAGGGGATAGAAAAAGCGCACCATCACCCCAATCCCAAACTGCCCCTTCTGCAGCTCCACCACCACCCCCCAGTGTCCCTCCCCCAGCTCCTCCCCCAGCTCCACCACCACCCCCCAGTGTCCCTCCCCCAGCTCCTCCCCCAGCTCCACCACCTCCCCCCAGTGTCCCTCCCCCAGCTCCACCACCGTCCGTCCCAGGTCCCCCTCCTCCCATACCTCAATCAAATAGTGTTCCCAAAGCTGATAATAAAAATAAAGTATCACCTCTGGTGAATGCATTGCTGGCTAGGCCTCCTCAAGAATATGGAGCTGGAAGAGTTGTGCCACTTCAAACTGATCTGTTGAATCAGAAGCGCCAGCTGAAGAAGGTAGACCGCAAGGCAGAATATAATCCAAGTAAGTGCAGACTCTTTTCATTAAGGTGTTTGTTGTAATATCTTCTAGGGTAGTGCGTGATGGAAGATTGTATATGTTGACTTTGGCTCAATGAACCATGCCTGTTTCACTAAGAAATAATTATCTTTATATTGAAGGTGATTTCACAATATGTGGCTTTCAGCTCATGTGGAACAATGAAAAAGGGAGAATATAAGATAATAGAAAACAAATGGATCATTGTGACGAAGTGCAAAAGAGGTATGAAATTACTTGCTTTCTTTTCGTGCATCACATGCCTCATTATGTTACTATTCTGCTGTTAGTTATCACAGTTGTATTGAAGTTACAGACTTCAAGTAGCTTTAATCTGCAATGGTCATAGATAAAGTAAGCAGTAAATATGCGAAAAGAAAGATTTGTTGAAGTATGCATGCATTTACTGTCTTGGTTTTACTCTCTTTTGCAAGATACCGGTACATTACTCATTGAATAGTATTTTGTATTCTGCTTTTCATTCACTAATAGAATTTTGTATGTATGTAACTATTTTCTATTGTCTTAAAAGCATCTCTGGCAAGAAAAGAGCTGTTTGAGGATGAATATGAGAGGACTCTTGACCTTCCTCCAGAATACCTTCCTCTTCATGTTGTGAAGGTAATACTTTTCTTCACATTAGTTTTTGCTTGTGAAACTTTTCCATACAGCCTAGGCAGCTCCTCGTGGTTCATCTTTTTCTCTTAGTATGACTTTTTGGGGGTGTTTGTGTCCATTGCATCTATTCTCAGCACACCAGAGCTATATATAGGGCCTTCTGGTACTTGTCATCTGAATGAAAGATATTCTTATCATTTGACATGCCACCATGTAGAAATTGATGTTATTATTATTTACAAATTCTCTTTTATACTGGCCTGGCCACAGAGCAGCTTACAGGCAACAGCTCAATACAGCTCTTTGTCCCTGAAGTGAAAACAATTAGAAGCAGCCTGAAAAGTCAGAAGGGTGGGGTAAAAAAGGAAATGATTTTGTACTTTGAGAAAAAAAAAGTGATAACCAAAAGAACAAACTAAGCAAAATGGTATAACTGTTGGCCCATGATTATCCTATTTTACTGTAGTAATTTATTGTAATGGAAATGTACTTTTTTCATGAAGGCCAACTTGAGATTGCATTTTGTCTGTAATTTTTTTTGGTTACTTCTGACTTGCAATCATTCCTTGCCATAATTCTGAATTAAGAGGATCATCATCAGTAGGTGTAAAAAAATAAAGAATTGAAATACTGGAAATACTGGAAATACAAATATTTGTGAAAACAAAACAGATATGTCAATGGTTTCAGTCAACTTATGTCATTCACCATGGTCCTTCGGCATGTTGAACTTTTTTGTTGATATTTGGCAGAATCAGTTCTTTTGAACTTCCTCTCCCCTAGTGTCCTGTGTTGGAACCAAATGCTTTACCAATAAAATAATCCATTTGTTTTGTCTAGTAGTGTGTAAACTATCAAAAAGACAAAAAGAAACACATTTTTGTCTCAGTTTTACCCCTCTTCTTACTGGATCGATAACAATATAACAACAACTATGATCCCTCTTCTTCCAGCCCGCTATTGTGTCCCAGAATGTGGCAGCGGATTTGGTCACCCTCAACTTTAATGGAATCGATCAGCTCACAGATGTGCTGTTCAGTCTGTTGATTGAAGGACACTCTACTTCAGTCAATAGATTTGCGAATCTGAAAAAATTGATGCTGAATGGTAGGCTTCTTACTGGAAAAGTACTTGGATAAAGTCTCACCTTCATTTCAAATATATATAGCATGAAAGCATGAGACCTAAACAAAGAGTGCAGAAACATAACGCTTAATTTACAGCTAACGATATACATTTCTTTATGGCATCTGTTTTGTGTAGTGTACATGATTTGAAAGAGGGGCAAGAATTATAATGTTTATCATCTTGTCTACGATGAGTACAAAACTGTTGTATATACCTTGAATTAATACATGTTTTAATGCAGAATTTTTTTTTTCTCTTTTATGGAAATTGGTTGGTTGAACTTGTAATCCAGTCAGGTTCTTAAGTATGAGAGAAATAACCTTACCTCTAAAAAAAATTATAAGCATGATGTTTCTACTTCCATAAGGCTTGAATCCGAGAAGTAACTCATTTTGTCAGCACACTTCACAAATAAATTTAAAAAACAAATAAGTGCCATGTGTGTCTTGTGCCTACAATTCAACAGTTATATTTAAATATCATATCTCGTTTGCTCTTGACCAGTTATGCATTGTTTTATTCTTTGGTCAATTTCAAAGAAGTATTGACTATTTGTCATGAAGAGCTTAATAGGGACAAGTTAAGTACTCATGCACATACTTAACACTGTATTTCATAACTCTCACCATTGACTCTTTTGAAACACAGTGACTAAAGAACTACTTTATAAAGTTTTTTTAAAATGCACATTGTTGTTTTGTTTTCAATTGTGAATTCAATTATGAATGAGCTCAAATCTGTCAAGGTCTTTATTTTGTTTAATTTTCATTTGTGATTACATTGCAGGCTGCATCAATGTGACGGACAGAGCCTTTGTTTGGATTACAAGGCTTTTCCCTAATCTCATGATGGTAAGAAACTCAATTTTCTCCTGTTTGATATTCTTCCAAGAGGCTATGGTGGAAGGGAAGCTTGATATCCACAGCCTTTTATTTTTGTTTTAATTGCCAGAGGCAGTGATTCACATTTTATGTCTGTCGAAGTGCAAGTGTCTTATTTTTACACTGGCTGAAAATGTGAATGATGAATCATTTTATTTTGCATGGTCATTGTTAATTTTTCATCTATATCTAAACAACTAGATGCGTCCAACACTTTCATTTTTGGCATAAAGATGTAATGAGGTACGTGTTGAACTGCAGGCTGGTTGGAGATACTATGGACTTTCATGTCAGCTTATCTTTTTTGAAACTGTATACCAAGCTGATTATAGGGATCAGTTGATGAAAAAATTGTTTTTTCCTTTTTCGAAATTTTGTTTAAAAAGGTTGATGAATACATCAGCTTGCTTAATTTATAATTTTCCCCAACTCGAACTCTCTTGGAAATTGTAATGGTCTAAATTCTTTGGAAAATTAAAACCCTTCAAAGAGATCTCCAGGAGCAACTTTCATTAGCTATGGACTAATTCAACCTGCTGGAGAGCCCCATGTTTTGGAGGAGCCACATACAGTGGTTTAACCGGTTTCTGTGGAATAGTAGTTAGGTGCTTCACTATTGCAAGCACACCACCCAAGTATGATTCCCATGTTGGGAGAATTTTTATTGAGTATCTGATTTAGTTAACTGGGACATTGTATTTCTCTCAGGCCGGGTTGATCCAGAAAGGCAGGGTCAAAATTCACTTCCTAAATGGTCTACATTGTGCCAAAAGGGGTGGAAAACACCTGCATAAAAAAAACCCAACCCAATAAAAAAAATAAAAAAACCAGTGGTTTGAAGATCTGCACCACAAATCATTACCATGAACGAAGTTTTCATGAGAGTCTGGAGAGCTCTGATACCGGCTAGGGTGTGGGAAATGCATCCACGGGAAGTATGAATACAAACATACACAGATGAATGTGCTCACGTTACCAAGCCAGGCAAGAGCGGAGGAAAAGGATTCTGCTGCTAGTATCCAGGTAGATACTTAAGATACTAGCGGACTGTCTCACAACCTATAGTATACTGGACTACTGTGTTCTGATTGCAAGGAAGGAGTTGTGAGTCTAACTGCTGAAGACAGACTCATTGTACCTTCATTGGATGATTTGATTTGAAGTGTGCTCTCTGAAAATAATGTGTCTGTGTGCATTTGTGATGAGAAAGAAGGTGTGTGTGTGTGTGTGTGAGAGAGAGAGAAAGAGAGAGAGAGGGGGGGGAGAGCAACAGGATGAGAGTGAAAGAGAGAGAGAGAGAGTGAAAGAGAGAGAGAGAGAGAGAAAGAGAGAGAGAGATAATGAGAGAGAGAGAGAGAGAGACGCTCAGAGAGAGAGGGGAGAGAGGGAGAGAGAGCAATAGGGTGAGAGTGAAAGAGAGAGAGAGAGAGTAAAAGAGATAGAGAGAGAATGAGAGAGCGACAGGGTGAGAGTGAGAAACAGAGAGAGTTCGAGAGAGAGTGAGTTAGAGAGAGAGAGTGAGTTAAAGAGAGAGTGAGTTAGAGAGAGAGTGAGTTAGAGAGAGAGTGAGAGAGAGAGAGGGGTGCAGGCTGACCAGATGGCACAGCCTGGTTTTCAGATGTGCAGAAAACTTTGGAAACCGAGAGAAGTGGTTTGTTAAGCCCTTGTGTCTTTCTAGGAGAAATTGTAAGAGCCTGTTGGCAAGCTGCAGAGGACCACCAAATTTGTTGTCAAAACTTGTCTTCCTTAGAGTCAAGGAATATGAAAGGATGAGGAAGGCTGCACTTATATTATTCCTTTCATTTTACAAAGGGGTACAAGAAACAGTAGTGTGAAAGAGCCGAATAAGAATATAAATTGAATAAATTTGTTTGCAAGTATTGTGAAATGTGCATAAATCACACTGCATCAATACTTTACAGTTGGAGTGCAACGGCCTGAAGAATGTGACAGAGAAAGGCATACATCTGGCTTTTTCCCAGCTGTCAAGTCTGCAGAATGTATCTGTGATGGCTTGTGGAATTTCGTGTATTCCCGATTCTATAGGTATGATTTGACTCTGGGTTGTATTATATGCTTATAAATTCACTTGTGTGCGAGTTTCAAAGCAGATAAAGTTGAAAGAAAGAACAAGATTTAAAATTTCCATCACATAATATTAGTTACTCCAACTGAACTGGAAGTTTTTCCATATCTAAATAAAAAAATGTAGGCATGACAGTTGCATGAACATCATTTTTCATATCAGAAAAATTCTGATTGTTTTAAATGTTTTTCATTAATTTAAAAAATATTTGTGTTTACTTTCATAAGGTCTCATTATTTTTGCTTTCATGAACAGACAAGAGACAGTAACTTTAATGACCTATAACATACAATATGAGTGTGTACTTTAGCGTGTCTTTTCTTGTTATACATGCCTTATTTGCTACTTTTTATTTCAATGATTACTTTTGAAATAGAAGCCACTCTTTTTTTGCTTAATGAGAAAAAGTAGGAAAAAGTAAGTTCTATGTATAGCAGTCTGAGGTCTACAAGTACTGCAACTAGGATACTACTTCCTTGAAGGTGAAAAATTCAAGGTTTACGGTTAAAATACTATAGGCAGAGAAAACAACTTGAATAAGAAAATAGATTTTTAAAAGTCAGTACTCTAAAAAATGTCTGAATACCAAAACAAGTGAATCAGTAAAAAAAAATATGAAAAAACATTTGAAAGGGAAAATGTATTTTCAGATTCCACTATTTACAACATAATGTTGTACAGTAGAATAAAATTTATCTCTTGTTCCACAAATCTTTTTATTTTTGACTCTGCGCATAATGAAACAAGGTTGTGTATTCACAGACACGAGGATAAACACACAGATAAACGGACATACTGTGTCAGTGTAAAAAGATTTTCTTTTCTTCCTGGGTCACTGTATGGTTGTTTGATCAATCCAATTTGTCTCTTGCCATTTTTCAGTGGACTGTGCGGTACCCAGAGGAGCAATTCAATGGGCTGGTTGTCCGATGATCTCTCAGGGCAAAACATACATGACAACTTTCCACGGTAAATATTGAAGGGTTGCAAGTCTTGAAAATAAGGAGACTCTTAGGGTTCTAAAATGGAACAAAACATGGTGTGTCCGACTTCCAAACAAAATTAGTGGCCAGCATCTTTTTATTCGTCCTGGTGCTGCCTTAACACTTTGCAGTCACACAGCCAGCAGTACAAAATACCCCATGGTCACCCAGCCAGGAGAGCGACTGCAACGGATTTCTCGAACCGGGCACAGAACTGCGCTAGGTGACCAGAACGGATAATTTTCACTGGCACGTTATTGCGCCAAGTGACTGCAAAGTGTTAAAGTGGTCTATCTTGATTTTTTGAAAATGAAATGCTTTGTAGTCTTTATGTTGATCGAAGGACACTCTACTTCGGTCAATAGATTTGCGAATCTGAAAAAACTTATGCTGAACGATAGGCTTCTTACTGGAAAAGTACTTGGATAATGTCTCACCTTCATTTCAAATATATATAGCATGAAAGCATGAGACCTAAACAAAGAGTGCAGAAACATAACGCTTAATTTACAGCTAACAATATACGTTTCTTTATGGCATCTGTCTTGTGTAGTGTACATTTGAAAAAGGGGCAAGAATTATAATGTTTATTATCTTGTCTACGATGATTACAAAACTGTTGTACTTGAATTAATACATTTTTTAATGAAGAACATTTTTTTCTCTTTTGTCGAAATTGGTTGATTGAAGGGTTGCAAGTCTTGAAAATAAGGAGACTCTTAGGGTTCTAAAATGGAACAAAACATGGTGTGTCCGACTTCCAAACAAAATTAGTGGCCAGCATCTTTTTATTCGTCCTGGTGCTGCCTTAACACTTTGCAGTCACACAGCCAACAGTACAAAATACCCCATGGTCACCCAGCCAGGAGAGCGACTGCAACGGACTTCTCGAACCTGGCACAGAACTGCGCTAGGTGACCAGAACGGATAATTTTCACTGGCACGTTATTGCGCCAAGTGACTGCAAAATGTTAAAGTGGTCTATCTTGATTTTTTGAAAATGAAATGCTTTGTAGTCTTCAACACTGTCTTTGCAGATTTGAAATTTCAGTGCAAAATGGGTTCTGAACTCTGAAGTGGGCGAAAATCAATGTGCCTATGTGTTTTTTAAACGCTGCCACATAGTATGTTTTGTAAGGGAACCCTTTAGTTATATAAAAAAAATAATTGGCACTAGACTGTTACTGCACTTATGTAAGACATTTTTGTGGTACACATTGAAGGAATGTTTACTCTGAAAATAATATAGCCTGTTCATTGAAATATCTTTAAAATAGTAGAACATTATTTTCTTTTGCATCTATTTATTTCAAGCTGGAACAGCATGCAACTTAAGTGCAGAGATATGCTACATCCTTTAATTTTAGTGGCATTGGAAACTTGTTTTACCTTTTTCATTAATTTACTTTTTCTTCCTGTTAACTATATGTGAGGCAGCGTGGTGGAATCAGGCTCTCGTCAATTTTTGGACATGTAAAGTTATAGGTATCATTTTGAAGCTTGTTCACTTGTCTTTATTTGGATGAAAAAAATACCCATTTATCTCGAATACAAGTCAAGATATTAGCAAATAAAGGAGCTGGGGGTCACCTGTTTTTAGAGGAAAAATTAGTGAGAAAATGGCCACCAAAAAATAGTTATTTCCTTAGATTAAGAGTCCGTGGTAACTGAAAATTAACATTTTTTGTGAATTTAATCAACGTTTTTCAGAAAAATCCACACAGAAATGAGTTCTTTAATGGGCATGAAAGGTGTTCAGCCAAAAAACGAAAATTTTATAAAAATTCACAAACCTGAGGAAAAATGCAAGTTTCTTCACTTTGATTATTTTGACGAGAGCCTCATTCCACCACGCTGCCTCACATATTTGTTTTTGTTGCTTTACCCTACTTGCGTTGTGTAATTTCAACTATTTATTCTCAGAGTTACATACAGGTTATGGAGTTGTGAACATTCAAAAATAACTTGCGATCATCAGGGAGCTTGAAGATTAGTATGTGGATGATATTATGATAAAAACTTTGAGGATGTTCTGTACTTCTCCAAACACTAGCCAAGCCACATGCTCTCAGATGTGCTGTTCAGTCTGTTGATCGAAGGACACTCTACTTCGGTCAATAGATTTGCGAATCTGAAAAAACTTATGCTGAACGATAGGCTTCTTACTGGAAAAGTACTTGGATAATGTCTCACCTTCATTTCAAATATATATAGCATGAAAGCATGAGACCTAAACAAAGAGTGCAGAAACATAACGCTTAATTTACAGCTAACAATATACGTTTCTTTATGGCATCTGTCTTGTGTAGTGTACATTTGAAAGAGGGGCAAGAATTATAATGTTTATTATCTTGTCTACGATGATTACAAAACTGTTGTACTTGAATTAATACATTTTTTAATGAAGAACATTTTTTTCTCTTTTGTCGAAATTGGTTGATTGAACTTGAAATCCAGCCAGGTTCTTAGTATGAGAGGAATAACCTTACCTCTAAAAAAAAGTTAATCCTCCCCTCCGCCCCCCTCAGACATCATTGATACTTTGTACTAATTGTGTCAGGTATGGGTAAGCTTTCCATTACCCCCCTCCCCCCCTCCCCCTCAGGACAGTGCTACTAACTGAAGTGTATTTAGGCCATTCCCAAAGGGGGGATATTGACATGTTATTATGCACAGTAGAATTGTAAATGGGCTGATTTATCAATGTCATGCCCACACTGTCCTGGAACAACATAGGGGGAACTGCTGCTTTTTCTTTCTTCATTCTTACTATCGTCATTTGTCCTCTACTTCTTTTGTATGTTTGTCACACTCTTGTGACCCACTATTTCCGGGGTGTCTTGATAGTAGAAGCAGACTTTGTGCTGTTGAGGTTACAGAGGTGAATGCAATAAATCTGATTCCCCGTTTGGACTTTTCTGTTGACATCAACACTTTGGCGCTCATATGACCTTATTCAAATGTGAGCGCCATAAAACCTTACCCAAAAAAAAAGCCTTCCGTAAAATGTTTTCCACACAATGGCATTATGTGGTCATTCGACTTCATTTTCTGTGGCACCTGCCTGGCTAGTAGAGAAAGAACACTGCATGTTGGTTGAATTAAAGACCATGTACATTGGCTGGCCTTCTTGGGATTACTATATAGTGCCAGAGTTGGGATGTTTGTAAGCTGAAAGCGCCTTGTCTTCAAAATTGCCTATTCTGTGTCTACCAGGGTGATAAACTTGAACAGAAGTCTGTCATGTTATGTTATAATCTGTCCAATACAAAATCTTTGTTTTGAATTTTTTTCTAATACAGAATTTGCAGGACTTACTGTTGTAATGCATTCCTAATCAAGTTGACCAACATAGTATAGTATGTATAGTATAAGGTTTTACGGCGCTCGCAACTGCTAAGGTCATATGAGCGCTGACCAACATAGTGAAGCAAGAGGTTAGCATCTAAGTGAGGATCTTGAACACAATGTAGCGGGCTACTTTGACCCTGCCTATCGAGGGCCAGCCTGGGCTGAGCAGGATACAGCATCATAGCAGACAAAGGAAAATACTTGATAAAAAGCTTCCCCATTGAGGAACTAAACAAACATCTTCAGTGATGGCGGGGAGTTTATTCACTACCCCATAAATGGTGGTGACTTAGCTTGTAAAAAAAAAGTTTTCTTGTAAATATTTCTTGGTTCCTTTTAAGGTGTATATTTACTTGCTCTTTTTTCAACAATTAATCACTTTTTTATTGTTTTGTTTTTCTTTCTAGGTGGTGATCCTGATAATTATTTCACACCACAGAAACAGAAGTTGGTGATACTTCGAGATCAAAAGTTTCAAGAAGGTGTTATCCCCCTTCTTTGTGGAAGCACAGCTGTGGGAGGCAATTCTGTGTTTGCATATCGTGAATCATGGGAAGTGAAATCAGATGACCCTGATGGTGCCTTGAATTTCTTCAACATTCTGGAGACCCAGATTAATAGTGTGAGACATTTTATGTTTTGAAATTAGGTCCGTCTTTGATACTGGTTTTTGAAAAAAAAAGGATTATTCTGCAAGTTACAATTATCCTTTTTCAACGCTGTTCAGTAAAATTCACACAGAATTATGTTTTTAAATGGACATCAAATGTGTGGAGCTAAAAAAAAAAGATAAGAATAATCCAAAGGGCAGAGCCTGTTGGGCTCTTCGGTCTCTTTATTCTGATGAGCGCCTGGTTTCACTGCGATGCCACATAAATATTTGGTATCAAAACTTACTGTAGTCAATTATTTTGTTCAGCTTTGATTCTGTTTTTGCTTCCACAGAATACAGACTAGGAACCAAATAATCAGTGTTCTCTTCTTTTTTCACTCTTTTGATACAAAGAGTTTTGTCTCATAGCCATTTACATTTTTATGATCCAACTTTCTTACAGAGTAGAAGAAAGTAGTCTCATCTTTTCCCTTTCATTTCACCAGCCTCTTCAAGACAGCCTTATTTCAGAAGGATGCATTGTGATGATAGCTTATCCTACAATCACAGAGGAATCAGAGATGGACTCTTATGCACAAAAGCTAACTGAAGCTGTGGGTGTGGTTATTAATAAGGTATAGCATTTCTTGTTTGTCTTCATTCCCTTACTTTGGCCTCGTGGTAGCAAACTGTCGGGTTTTCGTCTGACAGCGCAGATGATTTTTATATTCGTAGCTGGGTTTTTTTTATACCAGGCTGTATGACCCGTTGACTCTCTTGCAGCAATATTTAGTTGAAAAGTTTTCCTTCGCTATTTGAATTGAACAGTGTTTCTTTACATTTGGCTGAGATTTTCTAAATTTACTCAAACTTACTCTTCGTCTACTTTCAAAAGTGAAGGTAATTCTATTGTGGACAGGAAGCTTTCATGACCTATAATTTAAGAATTCTTTTCAGAGAAAAACTGTGAATCAGCGGTTTGTGAATCTATGAAATGGCAAATGGTTTCTGTCAATAACATTTTAATAAAAATAGAACATCAAGCATAGAAACAGTTCCTTTTTTTTTCATAATCACAATAGCAAAGTTATTTCTTTTCAGCAAAATGCTGTTTATCTATATTGTTCATTTATGTCATTTATGATTTTTCAGCCAGCTTTTAGATCTGTGCCCTTCTCAAAACTTGCACGGGACCTCTGAATTAAGTTCTCATTTCAAAAGAACTGAATGAATGATCTTAGCACATCTTGTGGCAACTTTTGAATCACACTGTATTTCCAACCTATTTGATCCATCATTATTCAAGGACTTTATTATTTCATCTTTTGTCTTGAAGCTGTTGTTGCCTGTTTATCTCTCTTATCACAAGAATTATTAGCTTTGCTCATGTCATCAGTTTGGAATGGTGATATTAGTATCGTAAAATAAATGAGTTTTGTTTAGATTTTTGTCTTATGTTAATCTCTCTTCTGTATACTAGTGTCCAGATGTGGTGATTTTGTTGGTGGAAATTTCTCAAAGTGGTGGAGACTCTCAAATGTTGCAGCTCGTGAAGGGAAAGATTGAGTTTCTAGTCAAAGCTCTGACTACTGCAACTTTTGGAGTAACCGAGTAAGTGGATCTTTTGGAAAGGATGTTAATATTTGCAAATAATTATGTTATTCTTCTTGTTCCAGGCCTGCGCCCTCAAGCCCGTTGACAAGTTGAATTACCAATTTTTTGTTCTATAGATGTTCTGATGCTAATATTTGTCAAGGGGGTGTGGTGTGAAAGTGTTCTCATGGGATTTGTTCACACTCGTGGCAACTAGTGAGAGGGTCATGTGGTCCAAGTCAATAGTTATATTATAGGTCTATTTTTTACTGCATTTTAGATAAGGTAAGGTAAAATAAGATAAGATAAGATGAAATAAGATAAAACATAAGATAGTATATATCTATTGTCGCTGTGTAAAATTTTTGTGGCATAAGAGGAAGGGTTAAAACACATGCGAATATGCATGGAACTTAAATTGTACATCACTTTTATTAAAGAATTTCAGTTTGGAGAGGGAATAAAAACTGTCAATGTTACAACATGTCACATCAGATGGCATCTCTCAAACCATTATAAAAATGGCTCCTCTCGTATAGAGTATGTGACCACAAGATATGTGTTCTTGAAAGTGTTTGAATTTTTTGCTAGCTTTGTGTGACTATATGTGTCACGACGTGATGGAATCAGGCGCTCCTTAATTTTTTGGCATGTTGAGTTATTTGTATAATCTTAAAGCTTATTCACTTTTCTTGCTATCGGGGGAAAAAATGCCCGTCTATGTTGAATAGAAGTCAAGATATTTGAAATTGAAGAAGGAGGGGTCGCATAGTTTCAAATGTAGAATTAGTGAGAAAATGACCGCCAAAGTCTGGTTATTTACATAGCTTGATAGTCTGTGGAAACTGAAAAACTTACATCTTTTGTGCCTTTAATCAACGTTTTTTTAGTAAAATATACCCAGAATTTTGTTTTTAATTGGACAACAATGGTGTTAAGCCGGAAAAAAAAATTCAAGAAAAATTGCCTGTTTCTTCAATTTCATTATTTTGATGAGCGCCTAATTCCACCACGTCCATTCACATTTTATATTGTATATCTGTGACTATGTTGCTGTGTGTATGAATATGTTCATGATCATAAAGCAAGTGACCTTTACTTCCCAGGAGGACTTGGCATCTGGAGTGTCTTGACTTCAAAGGACAACAGGGTATGGAATGGGGTATTGGCGTTTTGGATATCTTGGCAAATCTGTATGACCAAAATGGACAGTCCAGTTTACTGATCAACATGACAGTGGTAATTCCATTTCTTCCCTCATTTTATAACTCTCATTTTCCTAAGTTAACTTTTAAGTGTAATGACTTTTTAAGAATTATTTCTGAGCATTGTTTAATTTTCATCTTTATTCACTGGTCACAATATGTGTTGGTAAAATGTGAATTTTATGTACTCCAGACAAAGCAGAACTTTCAGAAGGAGGTGGTGTCCACGCTGAATAAATGTGTTTCTCTGGTGGCTCAGAGGGTCCCTTGGCTGCACTGTGAATGGGAAAAGACTGTGCTGCATATTGCTGACAAGGTGAGTTTGTTTGTTTGAGTAAAGAGATGCACATTGTTTAAGTATGGGCATTTGAGGATGGGGAGGAGTGAGATAGGCCAACAGAAACAAAAGAGTGAAAGAATGAAAGTAGAATGTACCAGGTTGCCCTTCAACCACCCAATAGATGAAGTGGGTAATGCAGATCAGTTTGTGGCTGATGGGTGCTATAGTATGGTAAGCTCCTACCATTCTAGTGTTGCTGTTATTGTAGCAGGTTTATTATAAAATATAGCCTTTATCACTTAAACTTGCTGTGAAATGTAGCTGAAAATTCAGCGTCAAGTGAAGCCACCACCCCATATTCCAATTCTGTCCAGTGCAGCGTTCATGTTTTTGAGTTGATTAGGACTGAAATTTGTCAGTGTGCTGATACCTCACATGTAGCAATAATCTTTTACATGATTGTTACACTCTCACAAAAGGAATGAAAAACCAGACTCTTCCTTTTAGCGCGCGAATGAAATACCAGCTCTGACTAGATCTAACTTTGTTATGAGAACCCAATCAAATCAAAACATATGCAATCTTCTTGACAGTCTACGTATGAGGATGGCATCAATGATACAGAGGGTGAAATAAATGTTCCAGTTGTGAACTATGCACACACATCCTGAATGTTTCGCGGATAATCACACAAAACATGTTTACAAACTTACTGAACACAGTTACAAAAGCACACAGACGAAGCAAACAAACACAACAATAAATGTGAGTAGAAAATATATTTCCAAATCTTATATCTATTTTGTTAAAATTCTTCATTCATTTGTGGTTGTTGTGACATATGATACAAGTTTCTAGCTTCAGAGTGACATTTTTTCTGAATGTTATTCTGACATAACCTTGTGTCAGTGCAGTGTAGGCTAAAATAATCCTCCAGTCAAGGCAAGTGGAGTTCAGAAATAATTGACAGCTGGAAGGGTTAATACATATAATGTGTTAATGAATTGTAGTCAACTACTCAGAATTAGAAATTAACATTTCAAATGAGACGTATGTTGTCATGCTCAGTAGAGAGCAGCTGAAATGATGGGTTGGATCAAAAATATTTTTTTTTGTTGATTTTCGACTCATTAATATTAGAGTGGGTGGAGGGGGGGGGGGGTTCTTAAGCTGGGAGCAGTTTGCTGGAGATAAAGAGTTAAATCAATCTTATCTGTACATTCTTTTGTAAAAGGAGATTTGCATGATAAAAAAAAAAATTTTTCAAGAAATGTCAGGGTCTAAGGCAAAACAAGTCAATATGTGGATCTATCCTAGACAAAGTGGATTGCTTTATCTTTATCATTATTTCCACAGCTTCCAAGATTTGGTGCCTCCTCTCAAAAGGAACTGTTCCATACTACAGACAAGGAAGCAAGAGAAAAATCCCACAAACGCTTCTCATTCGCTCGCCTTGGAAAAGTTCTCAATCTCTTACAAAACTGGGTAAGATACTTAGATCACAGCTTGAGGGACTTTCTTTTTTTTCTTTAAGGAATTTGTTGCTGCGTGATTTTCTGTGTAATACCCACTGCTATAGTTTGATCATTTTCGTCTGACAGCATTAAACAAAAAGTTCAATTTCATTTATTAATTCACCTACGCTGACGAAATTTGGCATGGCACTTCTGCAGGCCAGCAACGAAACAAATTTTTTTTTTAAAATCTTGATCCAGTAATGAAAAAGTGTTTCTCTTTGTGCCCTATATTAAAACCCGCTCTTTGGATGCATACACAGCATCACTGTAATAAATGACTTACAGTAACCTTGCGTACAAATTGTTCATTTTGAGACAGCGACACCACCCTGCCCCCATATTTCAGTATAAGCTTGTAGATTTTATCCCCTGACTGTCTGGACATATCCTTGTGCTCCCCATTAGTCTCGGAAATTAGTCACCCCGTTTCTTGAATCTCCTTCCTTAGGCAAATGTCAAAGTGTGGTGTTGAGGAAAATATGTCAACTTTTAAATGTTTTAGGTGTATGCTGTGAATCCCCAATTATTTTTTTACCCACTTTAGGCTTACTTTAAAGAAAATGTGTCGGAATCTTAGTTTGCAGTGATCTCTAGGAATGAGCTTTTAAATTCTGTTAGTCATTCAACTTTTAGAACCATATGCAAAGATCTGGAAAGATTAAACAGAGCGATTTTATTTTATCTTATTTGAACAGTGGTCAGAGGAAAGTGAACAAGCTATAATCTGAGCAAAAATCACTTGAGATCAATTTGTAGTACAAGTTATTTGTAGTTGAATGGTTTTTCAGTTCATCAAAACCTATCAATACCTGTGGTGTCATGTTTAGGCTCTTTGCCATAGCACTCCGGGTGGAGAAGTTATCTAATCATATAGCTCTGTATGTGTTCCAATCAGAATCTGAAATTTCCTTTTCCAGCGAAAATTCTTCTGAGTTGCAATTGACCCTAAAAATTGACCCATATTTGCTTGCACCATCCACAAGGTTTAAATATAGTGGGTCTTTTAATAAGCCCATTAGTATCAGCCTAGTAGGGTTACTGGTTCTCAAAGCTATTTTTATTGAGTGCATGCTTTTTTTTTTCAGTATAGACGGTGTAGAGCGTTTCTGTAGCACTTTGGCTAAGGCTTTGACTGCATACCCATTTGCTTGCCATGCTTTGTCTCGTATAAGTTAATCAAAATTTTTTCATACACTCAATGCTGAAATTTTCTCCTAATATCTTTTCACAGGGTGAATGTTTATATACTCCAAATCTAAAAGTGAGCCTGTGTGCTACCAACATGCGTGCCTATGAAGAGATCTGCTCAAAACTGATCACCGAGACTCCCCCTGAGAGAATCTACCTAGGCTTTCTTGGTAAAGAAGTTCCATTCTGGACAGCCAGTTCTGCAGGAAAAGTCCTGGCTGGACAAAAGGCACCAGGAGATGTGAGATTGTCTTTTTTGAGTCATATTGTTGTGTTGAAGTATGTCAAAACTCAAAATAACATATTGTTGTGTTGAAGTACGTCAAAACTCAAAATAACATATTGTTGTGTTGAAATACGTCAAAACTCAAAATAACATAATGTTATGTTAAAATACGTCAAAACTCAAAATAACATATTGTTGCGTTGAAATACGTCAAAACTCATATTGTTGTGTTGAAGTACGTCAAAACTCAAAATAACATTGTGGCCAAGACTTTCGTCATACTGTAATATTTCTTTGCAAAACCCCTTCCCTTCACCCCCCCCCCCCCCCCCAACACCTTTCCACGAGTGTATCTTATAAAGGAGTCCTATACTTCACAGCGCTCAGACCCCCCCTCCTACAAAATTACAAAACAACAGCAACAACAACAAAACAACAGCAACAACAACAAAACACTCTAACTTCCTCTGTAAGATCTTGATATGTACCTAATGGGCATTCGTTTTTGCAAAGATATTGTCTAGATTTTTATATTGAGTAACATGAATACATCGTATGGTGCACCTTATCCTGATCATATGCTAGGGTATATATCACTTACCTCTCTGAACGTGCAAGTATTTGAGCTATCTGGCTTATACCAGTTATCTTCTCTTGCAGGCTGCTCATGTTCTGGGACTGCTCAAGCGCCAAGGTCTCCTTCTGCCAGTGCCAACCAAAACACTTGGGGCTCGTGTGGACAAAGAGAAATACATATATGTGCGCATGGAAGATGTTCCAGATTATCATGAAATTCTGGTAAGAAGGGCTAAACTACTTTTTGATTTGTTAAAATAAGTTTTGCAAGAGGCTCGTAGGCCTGGTGCTAAAGCTCTTGATTGGACCCTGGATTTATGTATGCAGTGTCGGTAGATATTGTGATGCATTTTTTTTTTTTCGTTTTGTTTTGTCCAATTTTTCATATATTTGGTCTTAGTATAGGTAAAAATCTAGCACTTATTCTTCTTGAGTAAGGAGATCGGCTGTGTGAATGTATGGTATGTGAAAAATATCTTGGAAACTGAAATTTGAAAAAGAAACTAGCCCACTCGGGTGAGCAATATCAGTAAAAGTCTATATTGTTATTAATTCCTATTCAAAAACTGAAACTTTCTGATTTGTTAAAAAAAAAAGAAAGATAAAGACTTCCCTCCTAAAGATCAATGTGACTGCCTGAGTGTCAAATATAAGGGAGCCTATTGATTGGAAGGATAAATGGGCACGTCTCTGAACTTGGAAATCATATTAACTTATATAAGTTTTGGATACCTAAACTTACCTATGCGTGAGACCTAGACAATGAGTGCAGAAGAAGACTTTCAGTTATTGTTGTTTTAATGAATTGAACATCTGAAAGGCGGACTCCACATTATGGATTTTCTTTGGTTTATTTTTTTTCTCAATCACACCCTTGGTGAAATGAAAGAGAGTTGGGCAGAAGACAGGGTAACTGTGGAGAAAAAATGTCACTCCTTTACTAATGAGATTGTGGCATATAAATTGCATTCACCTGAAGGGGTGTACTTGTAATCCTCGGCACCTTTACAATCAAAAGAGAAGAAAAGGATGAAGAAGAAGAAGAAGAAGGAAGAAGAAGAAGGAGGAGGAGGAGGAGGAGGAGGGGAGGGAGAAGGAGGAGGAGGAGAGTTCAGTGAGTCATATTTTCTAATCTGCTTACAGCTGTATGAAAGCAATCATCTGAGAAGTTTTGCCAACATAATAAAATTTGAAGAAAATTTCTATTTGTGGAGTTTTAATTGGAGAACTTCAGAACATAAATTTTTTAGCTTGGAAACAGATTTTTGTAATTAACAATGAACAATGTCCATTTATTGAAATAGCTTTTGTGCATGGCAGTCTGGCTAGATTGTGTACATAATTTGAGTAAGGTTCTGAATACAAGATCTGCTACTCATAGTTCAGGAACATGCCAAACTTTCTTGCTCTTCTTTCAATAAATGTGTCACTAACTTTTGCCCGGGGAAGAAGGGAGGGGGGGGGGGGGTACACCATGTACTCCATACATGAAATGGCTTGTCCTGTATCTGGTTGGACATTAAAAAGTTTGACGAATGCAAATAGTTTTATTGTATTGTATACAAAAGTGATGGGGACAAAGTGGCAAATGTAGATTGTTTCCTGTCTACACTACCAGCTGTTTCTACATACTATTTTAGTTCCTCAGTGGTAAATAAAGTTTATTTCTAATTCTTGTTTGTCTCCCCCCCCCCCCTTCCACCTCACCTCCAGAAATCTATGTGGCCTGAACCTCGTCCTAAGAGCAAAGTGCTCCAAAATAACAGATGTTACAACTTCCTGCCAGCAGTGCCTCCTAGTTTTTATCCCAAGCTGCTCAGGTAAATTGATAGAGAAATATATCCTTGAAAACTTTGTAAAGGTAAAGTACCCCAGGTGGGAATGGGTACCTGGCCAAAGACAGCAGAAGATCTTTGCACTATGTTAGTGTTTAGCGCCAATAAATGGCTGCTTGCACTGTATGCTTCCCAGGAAGTTGAGGTTGTTTCAGAATGCTCTCTGGTCATCTGGGGTAATAGTATAGATTGTGAAGTGCATAGAGCTTGCTGTTGAGCATGTATTCGCACTATACAAATGCTATCTATTATTATTATTATTATTATTAACTATAAATCGTCTTAACATGGAAACTCATGCTGTGGATGGTTTGAGGATGCTCCTGATATGCCTTACTTCTTTATTTCCTTCTCTTGTTTCTGCCTGTCAGTCTTCCTCTTTTCCAGTACTTCATGCTAGTTGTCATATCAATGTACTTCTCTCTACTCACTTCACCCAGGTGGAAATGGGTTCTCGGCTATAGACAGTGAACGATCTTATCAGTTTGATAGTGTTTGAGCGCGTGAAATCCGCAGCTTGCACTGTATGCTTCCGCGGAAGCCGAGAATGTTTCTGAGTGCTCTCAGGGGGTCTGCTGGGGTAATAATAGTTGTAAAGCACATAGAGCATTCTCTAGAGCATGGATATGTGCTGTATAAATGCAATTATTATTATTATCATTACTCAGACTAAAACCCATTGGAATGGTTTTATGATTGTATTCCTTGTTCTCCTTTAGGACCCTTCTTAAGATTTTCCAGCCTCTGCTTGTCTGGAAGACAGGCTTTTTCTTGCGACAGGGCCCTGTGGATATCATGGCATCATTGCACAGATATGTGGGGGGAAGATTGGACAGTGAGTATGATAGATTTACCCTTTCAGACTCTTATTACTGTTTGAAATAGATAGCTGTATCTCAAGGCAAAGTACCCATATTAGAAAAAATGATATTTGCTTTTTTGAAACTTACTGTATGTTTAAAAAATATTTTAAAACCTTAACATGTTAGAGGTCACACTAACAGCTCTCCAAAATTGTGTTAAATTCTGTATTTAAAAAACCCACAAATGAGGACGCGGAATCAGAAGTGGGTGCTGATATTATCAGTGATGTCTGAATGTGTGCTATGTTCATGAGACAAAGTTTCTGATTATGCACTGTCTTCATGACCCACAAATGGTTGATTTTGTTCTGTGACATGACTGTCTAATTGTGATCTGTTCTGTAACATAACTGTCTAATTGCGAGCTTTGATCAAAGATGTAATCGTCAAAGTGTGAGCCATGTTCAAGGGACATAATTGTCTGATCGTGAGCTGTGTTTAAGGGACATAATTGTCTGATCATGAGCTGTGTTCAAGGGACATAATTATCTTATCATGAGCTGTGTTCAAGGGACATAATTTGTCTGATCGTGTTCACAGGGGTCCCTGTCCTGTTTCTGTCTGCTCGAGTGGTGGACTTGCGAATGGACAAAAGGTTCCGCTCCACAGAGGAGGATCGGCATAAAGCGACTCAAGAAGTACGGCACGTGATGTTCTCTGGCTTGAAACAAGTCATGGCTGTTGTTGACTACGCTTGTCAAAAAACAAAGATTTATGCTGCTGTAAGTGCCAAAAATCTTTCTCTTTCTTTTAATTATTATGATCATTATTATCTATGAAAGAAGAATGTGTAGATGATAATGATGATTATAAATTATGATTATGGTGATGATGAAAAAGGAAAAAAAGAAAAAGAAGATGACGAAGAAGAAGAAAAAGAAGAAGAAGAAGATGATGATGATGAAAAGACAAAGAAGAAGAAGGAGGAGGAGGAAGAGGAGGAGGAGGAGGAGAAGTAGGAAAATTGTTGTAATATTGTAATAGAATGAAATAAAGGAGAAAGGGGTGTCGAGTGGGCAGGAATAAAAAATAAGATGGTAGAGGCGATATGGATATGTGTACCCACTTTTTTGGGGGGACTATAGTAATATCGTTCAGATCATAACTATTGGTTGTTGTTTTTTCCGCTAGCGGACCCTGCCTTGCCCAGAATGTGGGGAATTTGAAACAGAAGGAATGCTGGCTGAAAAGACTTGGCATCTTCCATACTATATTTCCTTAGCCAGCAAGCACAGAGGGTGCAAAAAGCACAAGCGAATCAATTGCTCATTTTTGTGCGATCTTACAGAAGAGCACGGAGGTGATTTGAAGTCGTGTTCTGTTCTGTTCTGTTCTGGGTTTTTTGTTTGTTCATTTTTTTTTTTAAGAACTATTGTGTGATATGGACTGATGAATGCGAAATGATGTTTACTTTTAACTTCAAGTTCTGTGTTAACTGTTTAAAACTTTATCATTTTGCTTTTATTAAAATGTGTCCTTCAATTAAAGTTTTATTCTGTGGTTCGTTTCTGTCCGTCATAGATATTGTTGGATTTCTCAATAATTCAAACAAAAATGTTGCTCTACCCTCGCTTTTATTTGTATGGAATGTTTGCTCCTTTAAGGCCACACACGGGGTTTTGGGGATCCAGTTTGGGCCCAGACAATGTTTTTTTGGTTTTAAGAAACTTCTCTTGAAAATTATGTGCTAAATCGGATGGAAGTACTCCCAAAGCTCTATTTCAAAGAGATAGCTCCTGAAAGTTTGAAACATTGTGAGCCAATACAAAGCTTTAAAGCAATTTTGAAATGTTTTTGCTCCTTTCCTCAAAATGTTAATTTCTTGGCTTTAAAAGCTAAAAACTCAAAAATCTCTCAAGATCAAAACTTGAAATTTAGAGGGCAGGTGCTCCATGCAATTCCAAATGAAATGACGCTAGCTTTTTTTTAAATTTTTGAAAAAATGTATTTAAAATAATTTTTTTACTTTCCTATTTTGACTATTTTTGTCATTCGCTAATATGCACATCTTCTAAAAGATATAAAATTATAGATATTTACAGGTTTTTTTGAAAATGGTCCTACAGATAGCTCGATTCTACTCTAATTTGCCATTTCCATGATTATGTAACTGGTAGTGATTCCCAAAACTGATTATTTTCAATCCTTGAAAGGAATACTTTGAGAAAATGAGAAAAAATAAGTAAAAATCTCTTAATTGTAGATTTTGGTGCCGAGAAGTAGAGTGTGGCCTTAAGTGTTACTACAAGACCTAGTTTATGATAATGACAATTCAGTTGTGCAGTTGTTTAACATGTTTTGAGTTGGCATGTCTTCACGAGATGTAGTACTGGCTCTGCCTAATATACGAACTTACTTTTGGTTTGTGAAGCTTAAGACTTCCACATTCTGAGGTCTCATATTTGCTGATAAATACAAAGGAGATAGGCTAGGGAAATAACGGCTTCGGGCTGAACCTTTAATGAGCTACTCTTGTATGTGATGACATATTTTGGAGAACAAATTAAATAGAGGGCTCAGAGAGTTTGTTGCCCAAAATATTTTAATCCCCCCTACCATATTTAGACTTTGGTTTCAAAGTTACAGAAATGTTGTTTTTTTCCTCCATTTTTTTCTCTTTGCTCTCTTCAGAGGGACCCATTATACCCTACCACAACTACTCATACCACATGGCAGCTTCCAAAGTGGTGGAAAACAGAATCAAGAAAGAAAGACATCGTCCAATGGACCCAGCAGAAAGGTAGTAGCATAGAGTGACTAGCAGCAAGTTTACTGTCCAGGGATGATGAAAGAAATTTACTGCCATAAAATGATGCTGAACAGGCCTTTTCATCTGTGTTGTTCATTTAGGCCTACTATCATATTTTTTTTACGAATCTGCAGTATAGTTTCTTGGTTTTTTTTAAAGAGTTACATAAATAATACTTTTGTTGATGAAACATTTGAATATATACAAGTTTTTTTGTTTTCTGGTCTTGTACAGATTAAAGCATGGGATGATTGACATTCTACATATATATATATATATATCGACTGCTTAATATAAAACTCAGCCACACACCATCTTGAAAAGGGACGTATGGCAGTCTTAACTGTGCGGTTGATGTATTCTAAACAGAATGTTTAATTCTTTAAAAGACCTCTATGGTTTTATCACACTGGCTGGATACTGTGTTTGAGAAAGATGCATTTTGTCTTATAACTTGCAGATGCTTCTATTGTGGCTCCTTGCTGGACACTCCCTGCCTTCATTGCCTCATGTGTTTGGAATGTTGCTGCCAGTTTGCGGTAAAAGAAACAATATACTGACAATGTTTTCACGTATTTGTTTTTTTTAAATCAATTTTGGCCCCTGTCAGAAATGGGACACAGCCATTAAGAAATGGTTTCTTGTTATTCTTTTTAGAGAACAGATCTAAGGTAAACAATCTGTGGTTATCCTTTGAATACAAGATTAGCTGAACATAATAAACTGACAAAAAGAATACGATTAAAAATCAGGGATATCAAGTTTCTCTGAAACACAAGTATTTTTTTATTCTTTTAACTTATAAAGCGAAAGTGTATGAATAAAATAGGAAGAATTTTATGGAAGATTATGGAACAAACATGAAGACAATACATTGTTTGACAAGCTGTTGACATCAAAACAAGTGGTGATAACATAGACAAAGATATTGTCGCTGTCACAAGCAATTCACTGAGGCTAATATTTCGAGAATTTTCAATGTTTACACCCTCCCAAAGGTTCATCAAAGATGTACCTTTCAACATCACCAAAATGCATTTAAATGACATGGTCAAGGTATACAATTTTCTTGCTTTTCATGATACGTGATAGGCAAAACTCAACAAAGTCTAGCTTTTTGTCTTTGTAAAAAATATCAATCAGACTTAAGTGGATGTCCTACGATACCGACAATATTGACTATTGATTTGCCCATGTGCTTCTCTTTATTTCAAGCAAATGTGGTCTTATAAAAGTTTAGCTCTACTCTATCTGTCCTAATTTTTGCAACCTGTTTAGCTTGGATTATTTTGTTGATGTTAATTACATCTCATCTTACTTTACCAACACCTAGATTTGAAAATACTTTATTGTTGATACATAGGCCTACATATGATAACGTACTCAGAGAACTTAAACAATTGGTTCACGGGAAAAGACCAGGCTGATATACGTTTTTTAAAGAACAACTGAGTGGAGCAATAAGTGACAAACCATAGTAGTTGATGTCTGTATCAGACCTACCTTTTGAAGGAAAATTCATGTATGTGTTGCAATGAACAGTCATATTGGTTGATCATTTTTCAGAAAATTGCTAAGTCTCTTCAGCCGGGCTATCTGAAAAACACTTCCTTCAAGATTCAACTAATCCGAGACGGTGAGTTAAAAGATGATGACAGGATCAAACGCAACACAGCAGGCAGCGTTTTTTACTACAAAAAAGGACATTGTATGCAGTTCCTCAAACCAATGGATCCAATCTACTGGAACGAGACTCGGATTACCATTCTACGGGGTGCCACTTTCTTCTGCCGCATGTCTTTGTAAGTTTCTGCAAACATTTTGCCTCTAATACCTTCATTGTGAAAAACTGAGAAAGAAAAAAGTACCAAAACAACACCAAAATTGCAGCATATTTTAATTGAATTGAAGACAGAATTGAGCTCTTCTTTTTAGTTGTATTTTTGCCTTTCCATTTTGCAGGAGGAATGTTGGAGAAGAGTGTGATGTGAACGATGAAAGAGTGTGAGACACAGTGTTGGTTATGGATGATAAAGATTAAATCAAAAGCAGCATCTGTATTTTTTCCCCTGCTTTTAATAGTTTAGGAGCTGTGAGGAAAAACATTGCTGAAAATGACTTTGTAAATGAACATGGATTTTGTTTTTGTAAATTAATGTTTAGAACCTATAAATGTTTTTTTCTTTCATGGGGGATGTGGGTACCTCTGCTTGCATGTAACCTCTATGTGTATCATTATGGCAGATAATTATTTTTCACTGAATTTTTATGAGCTCTCTGTCCTTATGGTACAGCACCCCACTTATTTTCTCTTCATCTCCTTCTCAACATCCTTCTTTTTTAGATTTTCTTTCCAGGCTGCTTGTGCTTCTCTTTCTGCCCATCTTTCCTTCTCTTTCAATCTCTTTCTCTCAATTTCATGTTCCCTTTGCTATGTCTGTCTGTCTGTCTGTCTTTCTATCTGTCTGTCTGTCTGTCTGTCTGTCTGTCTGTCTGTCTGTCTGTCTGTCTGTCTGTATCTCTCTCTCTCTCTCTCTCTCTCTCTCTCTCTCTCTCTCTCTCTCTCTCTCTCTCTCTCTCTCTCTCTCTCTCTCTCCCTCCCTCTCTCTCTCTCTCTCTCTCTCTCTCTCTCTCTCTCTCTCTCTCTCTCTCTCTCTCTCTCTCTCCCTCTCTCTCTCTCTCTCTCTCTCTCCCTCCCTCTCTCTCTCTCTCTCCCTCCCTCTCTCTCTCTCTCTCTCTCTCTCTCTCTCTCTCTCTCTCTCTCTCTCTCTCTCTCTCTCTCTCTCTCTCTCTCTCTCATCCTGTTTTCAATACCAACCTCTTATCTTATTGCATTTATCGTCCATGGCTAGAGGTCTCGGTGTAGATTTTCTTACCACAACATTTAATGTTTCAAGTTTCTCTTTAATGGCATTAATGCTTCAATCTACTGTCCATGCATATCCAACCACGAATAGTGGCTCAGGGAAGCAACTGGAGTACAAAGGCATGGCAGGGGCTTTTGTCGACCAGGACGGAAAAACTCACACTGATGAAAACTGGAAGAGCAGAGATGCAAACTCTATCACAATCCAGCTGGAACCAGTCAAGGTTAGCAAAAGTGTAGCCGCATCTTGAAATAACAGAATAATTCAACCCTATAAATGTGCTGTGAGTAGTAATATTCTTGTTGTTGCATCTCTGTTCATTCAAGCAGTGGAAAGAACTCGAAAACTACACTGTAAGAGGCCAACTTCTAGATAACATCTGTACCATTTACCAGAACAGCATAATTACAGTAACAAAGTCAGAGGGACTCACAGAAAGGTTCAAAATAACATACGGAGTAAGACAAGGTTGTGGCCTATCACCACTACTATTTATCATATATATGGATAGAAGTACAAAAGAGGCCAACACAGAGCTTGACGCCCTAAATGAATTACTCTTCGCTGATTAACACAGCCTGGCACACAAAGATGAACGGAGTCTCCAGCACCACACCACCAGATTAAACGAAGAATGTAACAACTACGGTCATTTGCTGTATCGTCTTTCATGGCATTTGAGAGTGTCAGTCATTCAGTGTGTCAGACACCTAAGCTGTGTCCTCTGTCTGTATTTCTATGTGTCGTTTTCAGTCACTGTTGACCTCTCAAACTAGCTGACCGTTTTTTGTCGATAAAGTTATTCTTAGGAGTATGGCTCGTTTGTCAATTTTAAAATGATACTGTGTTAGTTCATCATTTCTATTCTTTTTCTTTTCTTTTTTTTTGTCTTATCTTAACTTGTGTAGACACAAATCATACTTATCACATACAGCATTCATTGTGTTTCGAAAAGCAATGACAGGAAACAGATTTAATGGATGTGAGTCTTATTTTTTACCTCTTTCTTTGCTTTTGTTTTTCTTTGTCTACTCTCTCTTATTAGTGGGTGCTCTGGTGTGGTTTGTTCCTTCTTTCCTATCAAACATCTATCATCCTTATCACTCCTTTTTTTTGTGTTTGTTTCTCTCTTGTAACCCCATTAATCTTTAGCATGTATATAACCTTATTGTGTTGCAAGTGCCATAAAACTGTTAAAACAAAAACAAAATTATCTCTTGTTGGGCTCTTGCAACCAAGGAGTACTTCCCAGTTGTCCGGCATAATACCAACTGAATGTACTACTGTCTGTCCTCCCCCCCCCCCCCCCCCCCCGTGTTATGCAATGTTGGAGATATTAACAGAGTCGGGAAAAAAGTTGTTGAAGCGTAATAAAGAGATGAACAAAAGGAAACATGCTCATTAATGTTGACTTGTGATGACTTTCATTTTAACAGCTTGGGGAGAGAGTGAGGGTCAACATTATTCTGAGAGGTCTTCTGGTTCACACTGAGGAAGTGGATGGGTGGCACATGAAGATAGATATGAAGTCTGAGAAAGCAGGCATTTACATCATCAATATCCCAGGAATTAAGGTAAGTTTTGGGTCTGTTAAGCAAAAGTAGTACTATAAAAATGTATTTTTTGCATGAGTGTCAAAAGCTGGAGATGAAACCTTAATTTTTTTTTAGCATCAAATTATTAAAATTAAGGAAGTTGAGGTTTCCTCTCGGGTTGAAATTATTGCATGAAAATTAACATACAATGAAAAAAGCAATTTTACTGAAAAATCTTAAATTCTCAGTGAAGAGAGAGAGAGGGAGGGAGGGAAGGAAGGATCTCATTTCTCAATTTTCCTTTTTTCATATTGTCAGCGTCATTCATCAAATGCCTGCCAGTTTTTCAAGTTTTGAGAAAATTATAGGAAAAAAATCTCCCAAATCCAATGCATGACTTGGGCACTTGCGATTTTTCAATTAAAAACTAAAAAGGAACTACGGAAACTAAAAAAAATACCAAACTGTTTTGTAAGATGCTCCCTTTATGTCTTAATTTTAATTTGAATAATATCATGTGTATCTTGAAACCTATAGAAAATGATGAGTGTGATTGCAGAATCAAGAATGATACTGACAATGTCATCTTTTTTCACTTTCAGTGTGTATTTCTTCCTAATAAGCTCTTTTCTTTAACCTTGTTTGATACTCCAGAGCTCCTGGAGTTTGGGACACAGTGACTTTGAGCCTGGGAGAACCCTGGAAGTGAACCTGGAAGGATCAGGTGCACACAGAGCAGTCATTAAAGAGAGACAGCCTAATGGAAACCTTGTTCTTGGTGAGCTGATTATAGTAATGATAGCAGCTCGTCTATCAAAGTCTGACAATGGGCAATACATATTTCTGCAATAGAATAGAATGACAAGAATTAAAGGTTTCAGTGACTTGTGGCTTCTGCTATGGCTGATGAGACCAATTCTGGCTGAGAAGAGTGTGTTACATTTTGAATATTTAAAAGGTCCACTCTCACTTGTGGATGTGCACAGCTCGCGGGCTTCTCTCTTATGTCTGACTTGCGCAAAGGTTTGATTAAAGTGAGAAAGAGCTGTGCAAACATCAGACTCACTCTCGAGCCTAAGTACAATATAGGCCTACCTGATGGCAAGCTGATGCTATGGACAATGTATCTGATGGCAAGCTTATGGTATAAACATGCTTCTCATGGACTTTTCCTGATTCCATCTCTTTTTTTTTATCTAGAGAGCAAAGCACGAAATTTGGTCCCTTTTTTGGTCAAAATGTAAAGCTTTATAGCTTCATTTCATCAAAATCTCAGTTCTATGCTTGCATTTGCTCCTGTTCTCATGGAATTTAATTTTGTTCGTCAAAGACTCCAAAAGCTTCAAAAACCAGAAATTCTATACAATTTTAATTATTTTGTTAGAAACTCAAATTTGATTTCATATTTGTTATCCCGGTTCATCTTTTTGATTAAAGAATGTGTGTGTTTGTGTGTGTGTTTGTGTATGTGTTTATATGTATGTATGTGTAGGTATGTGTGTGTTGTGTGTGCGTGCATGCGTGCGTGTGTGTGTGTGGGTGCGTGCATGTGTGCATGCGTGCGTGTGTGCGTGCGTGCAAGGGTGCATGCATGCCTATGGGTAGGAGGGAATGGAGATGGGTGGTAATTTAAGAGGGGTATGTGAGTCATTTAGTATAAGGCAGAGCTTTCTGTAATTCATTTCCTCCTTTTATCTGTTCATTTTTCTCAAAGACTCATGTTTTCAGATAACTGTCTGAAGCATAAACCTGAAGCAAAGCATGTAGTAATCTCTTTGCAGGCCATCAGATGAGATCATTATGTCTTGTGGCTTACCCATACGCTTAGCCCCTCTGGTTACAAAACCCTAGCACAGTGGTATGGTGCTGGCTCAAACAGTGGAGGCAATGAGTTCAATTCTTGCACTGGCATGTGACAAAATCTGGAGGTTTCAAAAACTATTTCCTTTCCTCTGATCCCTGAGTGAATTTTGATACTCTCAGATTTGAATAGAAAATTAGGATAGATCTTGTTTGGGCTTTATGGTTGTGAAAATCATGGAAGAGCAGTTAGTCGAGGTTTTGTTTCTATGTTGCCCCAGATGTTGATGGAGAGGAACGACATTTCATCTACTCCAGTGATCAACTCATGCCTGACGGGACAAGTGAAGCTTTGGGAACTGCTTTGTCTTCAGCAGAACTTTCTGGTGAGATTTTGCAACTGTCTTAAAATTTATTTATTTTTTTTGTGACATTCACTTGAATGTTGCTTTTACTGTTTTGCACCCCTCTTAGTCGTGACAGTCACCAGCTGCTGATCTACTTCTCTTTAAGTGCCTCCACTTGTTTATTGGTTGTAGTTTATGATTATAATTGCTGTTCCTTACTTTTACATTTAAATTTACACGATTGTCTTGTTCAAAGTTTCACTCGCTAAATATTACAGGTAAACAGAACATCGCTTTCTTGTTCACTAGCCTGTGTGCACTATTACACAGTGTTCCATCGCCTGCTTATTGCAGTAAAAAGAGGATATGTCTACATTTCTTGAAATGTAAATGAATTTTGAATATGTTTCTTCTTTTTTTTCAACATTCTGTACCAGGTAAAGATCAAGGACAGAAGACTCCAGTACCTTTATGGTCTTTCTTTAAAGTAAGTATACAAAAGGAAAGTAAAATGATCATATCTTGTAAATGACAAGTGAGTGAAAAAGGTTAGTTGTCTTAACACGGGTATATTTAGAAATGTAGTGTTGGGGTTTGCTGCGGCAAGAAAAATGAAGCAAAATCCAAGTGTATTCTTTGGAAATTAAGAGAAAGAGTGGCTTTTATTGGATAAGAGTAAAGAAAGAAAAAGAGGAATGGGATAAAACCAAATGGGCATTGAGCCAAGCTTGGCGTTTGAATGAAGTTTATCTCTTTGAACATTGAAAAATAATATTTTTCAAAACAGTCGTCTTTTTTTTAATGATTCATGTTTCTGAACTTACCAACAGCACTATTTCTGCAGCTCAAAACTTTTGTACTGAGAGACAACACGACGCAGTGTTTTGAATGCAGTTTAACTGCTGTTGTTGTTAGAATAAGGCATAAAGATGAGTATGCATGACAACAGCATTTTAGTTATTATAACTGTTTGCATAGGTAAAACGGATTTTGTCCTAAATGTCAAAAATGGTGTCTATTGAAGTAGAGGACAGTTGATATTGTCCAAGATGGCTAACCGCGATTGAGGAGAAGGTGGTTGTCTTTGACAGGTGGATGTCTTGGACAATGTCAAATGCAAGGGAGGAAGTGTTGAATGGTAGTTTGTATAAGTGATTGCCTTGGACAGGTGGCTGTTAGACTGTTTCTTGTCCGCTCACAGATAAAGGCCATTTTGAAACATTTTGTTCACAAAATGCTTAATTTTTGTAGGATGAGTAAAGAAAACAGGAGCTGGTAATGACAGCATAATAATTGTGATTTTTTTTTAGATATCTGTCATGAAAAGATGTCAGTGTTTTACACAGATTATTGTTTTTTCTGCCTAGTTCCAAGTGCCTTGTGGTTATCAAGCCCTGATGAAGAAGGAAAGACCAGAAGCCTTGAAAAAGCTACATGATGACTTGATAATGCCTTGTACCCCTGTGCACTTTCCTTCAGGTAAAGAATTTCAGTCTTTCTAATTACCGGTACCACCATCATCATAAATGATGAATCTGAGATCCTGCCTCCTAGTTTTCTATTGTGGAAAATGGGGTTACTTAGACTCAATTCTGTATCCTGCCATTGTTAGAAGTTTCTAGAATTGGTAAGCAAATTCTGTCTTTCATTCCGGCTTATGAATTGCCTCCCCAAGTTTTGCAAAGAATGTTTGCCTGTCTTCAGTTCTGTGCCGTAAGCTTACGAAACGCCTTTTTTTGTTCACAAAAGTGTTGAGAAAAAGAGTTTTTTTGTCAGTGTAACCAATTAAAAATAGAGTTCTTCCAAAATTAGAATTTTAATTTATTCAAAAACTATTCACAGTTTCAGTTTGATTTTTTCACACAAGTAGGAGAACTGATCAGGCTTTCGATTTAGTAAATAAAGAAAATTTGACACCAAAATGAAAAAAGGCGTTTTGTCAGCTTACGGCAGTTCTATCCTTATAACAACTGTACTCATGATTTGTTGACATTTCTTTTCTACTCTAGATGTTGATACACCTATGCTCTTTTGTACCATCTGAACTAGAACACTTGTGTTTGTTGTCTTCATTCCACATTTCAGTTCTATATGCCAGGCAAGTTCAACTTCGAGACAAAGTTGAGAGCATTCTCTACACTGAGGGAAAATGGAACTTCTCAGGTGAGCAATGCATTCAAGAGATTCTGTTATTTTTTTCTCTATATAACACTTGTAAAGAGGTTTTTCATATCTGTCATGAATATTCAATGCAAAAGGGAGTGTTCCATTTCTATCACAGATGAGGTATGTATTCCTCGGGTGCTATCAGCAAGGTACTGAGCTTTCCATCAGAAAGTCAGGCTACAATTTAGAATACAAGCAACCTTTGTTTTTTAAACCCTTGGTGGTAATAAAAACTCTTCGCTTTTCTTTGTTTCTTTGTTATCTAACCCATTTCAAATTTGTATTTGTGTTTAGATTGTTTATGATAATATCATATTATTATGATTATGATTCCAGAAACCACATTGATAACTGTGGGTTTTGAGATAGTGACTGCTGAGATGTGTCCTATGTAATTTGTAGCTCAACATGAGACACGATTTGAAGCTTTTAGGTGTGAAGCTCTGCAAGCACCAGAAATGCTGTCTTTATCAGACCAGCTAGGTTTAAGAAAGGTGTATTATGAAACAGAAATATTTTATGGAATGGGATATAACTTCTAACAATTTGTGGAAAGTCTTACGGAACATTTGTTCAACTCTGTACTCTACTAGTAGTTTTGGTATGGAAGAATGTGAGTGAGTCTATGTGTGCATGGGTGCGTGCTTCTGTGCGTGCATTCTTTTGTGTGTGCATGCGTGTGTGTGTGCATGTGTGCTCTGATAAATGGTCTCTCAATGTACATTTTCTGTTTTTCTTTCAGTTTTATTGAATAATGATTTCACGCTGCACAGCACTTAGAGCCTTTTAGGGACTGTATAGTTTCACATTTTTAGGCACTTCATAAATTCATTAGGCACTGCTATCATAACCCTCCGCCCCTGCCCCCTGTGTGCTATGAAAAATACACTGGGAACTTTGACTGACACGATTCATTTCTTTGAAGAGCTATAGCTCACTTGTGATGTTATGTGCTAGATACATCAAATAAAAGAAAGGCAAACATACATTTTTATGGTTTAAGATATTTTTTTTAAGCTAAATTTATTCTGCTAAATAATTT
The DNA here is from genome assembly GCF_000002075.1 of Aplysia californica. Classification (NCBI taxonomy): domain Eukaryota; kingdom Metazoa; phylum Mollusca; class Gastropoda; order Aplysiida; family Aplysiidae; genus Aplysia; species Aplysia californica. Next base: position 263,549 of record NW_004798045.1, on the reverse strand, counting down.
GACTGGTGAAAGTGAGAAAGATTTTTTTCCTCTACAATTTGGTAAACATATCTATATTTGGCTCAGATCCCTCATTTCAGATCGTAATTTACGGAACAAAAACCCGGACGGACATAAAAGATCAACCAAGAGAGAAAATTTGAGATTATTGAACTGCCCATGGTGTCACAGATCATCCACTTTGTGAATGTGATCACATTTCATTTGTAAATATTCTCAATGAAACAGTACAATGTTTGCCTCTAATGGGATCACACCTCGGTGTGAATTCGCTGATGTTTTTTCCCCCCCCAAACATCACATTCTTATCTGAGCTCTCCACCTAAACTTACATCACACGCTGGGTGGTAAGGGCTTACAAGTTCTCTGCAGGCGGGATCACATCAAACTGTGAACTCTTCCTTGACCATTTCAGCAATTGTCCCTATCCTTGAATTTACGAGATGAACTGAATTTTAATTGGTCTGGTCACAACACAATGGTATCTAATGACAAAGGCAGGGGAACTCTATCAGAGATGAAAATCTATAAATTCTGGACAGGTAAAGGGGAGGAGCAACTGGATAATCATAGATAACAAGTGAAAATGGCATATGTCATGCCACTGTGATTAGTCATCAAGGTTGATCTCTCTTTGAATGCCATAAGTCATAGACCCACCCAGGGGTCACACCAGTTCATTTTAGAGTAAAGGGAGATCATTCTACCAGTTGTGTACCTACTCCGATATCTTAGGCAGAGGCTACCATATTATTATTTTTATTATTATTATCATTATTATTATTATTATTATTATTATTATTAGCATCCTTATTATTAATATTATATTCCTTTTAAATAAATGCCGTTACGTTCCAGGCTGACCCAAAAGAATGACTAAAGCAGTCTGTTAGTTTCTTTTCCTTTTTATTTCTCCCAGTGTTGCCCCTCCTGGTTCTACCAGAGAGTCTGACGATGGACAATTTGGTCCAAAGTTCCCATGAGGTGTTCACAAGAAGCTTCAAACTTCATCCTCTTTGCTACTTCAGAGGTGAGATCTTTTATTGTGTATTTTTAAAAAGATAAAAAATTGTAGGTGTTTTACACCCCCATGGACACAATTTAGATAATTTAAGAAGTGTTTGCCAGGGCCAACCTAGGTTGAAAGGAAACAAAGTCCCAGCAGAAAGACTGAGATAATTGGTAAAAAATTTTCCTAGATGAGAATCAAACTCGGGTCTTCAGTGTGGGATGGTGAATTGCAGGAGTGTCACACTACAGATGCTGGTGGGTTGTGTTTGTGTTTATAGATTTGACTTGAAGAGAAGTATGATGATAATTTTGAGGTGAAGGCATAATTTTGCTTTGCCTGAAGTCCATTTTCTTTTGCTGCTTTAGAATGATAAAGAACTTGATTAACTCTTTAAACCCTGAGTTTTTTCCACCATTTCCCATAGTTTTTTTCTACTGTCATCTAAACCTTGTGCACTATGTCTCATTATAACCCCAAAAGCTTGCCTCCAACTTCTAAATGGCGGAAACAAAGGCTTAGTCATTACTAAAAAACTTGGTTTGGGAATAGTTCCGAAAAACTAACAAAAACTAGCACTAAATAAAACGAAACAGATGTCACTAGTATTGGACACTGGCAGCGTATGATGGGGAACAGGGTTATTACTGCTGAACGCTCCCAGAATCTGATGGGGTTTAAAGAGTTAATCAAAGACTAGTAAAAATTCAGAAAGTTTGTCATATTCACTCAGCTTGGAGCAAACGTTGTTGGTTCTCTTAGACTAAGACTTCCAGAGTTTTAATTCGCAACAGAAGAGATTTCCCTTTTCTTTTTTTCTTTTTTGTTTGATTGTTCTTGGTGTTGAAAGAACTGTCTGAGGGATGTGTCCTATTTTGGGTTGCTGTTTGTTTGATTGTATTAGTTGTTGAAAGAACCAAATTATTATGTGTTGCATGCTGACAAAATGAGTTACTTCTTGTAGTCCACGAATGGAAATGTCAGCTGAAAATAGACGCATCAAATTTGTTGATTTTAATCTGAAGCCATTTTCTTAAAGCTGAAATGTCTTTTATCATTTTATTAAAGAAATTATGCAAACCCAACCCACACATTTGCTGTTTCTATCTGTGTCCAAAGAGCTAAAATCTAAGAATTAACCTATTTTGTCAGCACACATCAAAAAGGAAGTGTGTTTTTATTTTTTTTTTACTTTTTGTTACTAGCTGTTCATCTATACATATTATATTTGTGAAAGTCCGTCACTTTCGCCTTCCTAAAACTTCCGAACCACTTAACTTTCGAATTTGAAAAAAATAACGGTGATTCAGAATCATTTACAGGGGGCACAGTTTTACTGAGGAGTATGAAGTCACTGTAGTTTAATTTTCAGTTTTTCATTAGTTTTGTTTAGATCTAATCTTGGGAAAGTACGTCTTCGTAGACGCCATTGTGAACACGTGAGGCTTCCGTTCACAATGAGTGCGCACTCATTCCACACCTTTGAAATTCTGGAGTGTACAACCACGAAAGCGGAACAGAGAATCAATCTGTGCATCTAATATATATTTGGCAACTTGGAAACACATGTGTCACTTTTCTCTCAAGATTTATTGCTCCATTCCAGTAGAGTGTAAATATAGTAGACCAATGATATTCAGTTGATGTTAATGCTCCGATCATTCCTTTCATCGAAAGGGGGCCTAGCCAGTGGTACTATGTGGGAGGAGTGTTTTACCTTTACTTTTTGGGGGTTTTTTGGTTTGTTTGTACTAACTGATGAAGATAGCATACTTGAGATGGGATTCATATTTGTTTAAAAAAATATTTTTTTGTACTTGCCCTTGAAGATGCTGCAGAGTATATGAGAGGTGTGCTTTATCTTAGATTTATTTAAATCCTAATTGACTAGCAAGTTTGATTCTTCTTTCAACGATAATTGTGATCAGCGGCCATAGTGATTGTTATCTCTTGTATGTGTTCTTTTTTCAGATTATAAGTGCATGTGTATATGAAAAGGTTGTGCGTTAAATTGACCAGTTTTAATAAAATGTGTCATAGTGTTAGCTATTGGAATTGTTTTTGTTTTTTTATATTGTGAAGCACATAAAGCCTACAGGGAATGGGTGCTATAGAATTGATCTTTATTATCGTCATCATTAACATTATTATCATTATTATCATCATTATCATCATTATCAATATCGTTATCATCATCATCATCATCATCATCATCCTCATTATGATTATTGTAGGTAGCAGGGAATCAAAAAAGGGTTTGAGACTTAGTATGTTTTTCAAATTTAATATAAGTTCAATGTTTCGCCCTGTAAAGGGCTTCATCAGGAACATGTACATGTAACATACGCGCACTCAGGCAATCTAGCAGATGTCACGCCCTCATTATGATTATGATGTTATTATATTCCTTACCTCCACACACCTGTTTCTTCCCCCCCCCCCTCTCTCTCTCTCTCTCTCTCTCTACCACTTCTGGCCTTAGTGTTCCCTTCTCTCTGGCCCTTGCGATTTGTACTCACTGCTCCTTTAAGTGTTGTGACATGTATGTACGCACTTTAGTTTTTCTAGCATGTGTAGATCTAGATTCTTGTCATTTATTTTGTGAATGTTCCTGAGGAAGCCTGTTGAGGGCGAAACGTTGAACTTTGGATAAAATATTTTTTGGAAATACTTCCAGGTCTTAATTGTCTTAATATCTGCTTTGTACAATGAAGATGATGATGATGATGATGATGATTATCATCTTGTTTTAAAACAAAAAAAACCTTTGTACTAAGTATTTAGGGAACTATATGGGAGATGTGCCTTATCTTGTTTTCCTGTTTGTTTGCCCCACTCCTCAGCTGACGTCAGCCTTGTCATGTCTTCTATGCCATCCAGCCGGGAGCAGGCTGTGGTAGAGTGCTTCCACTCCCTGCACATGCTGGACAATGAAGGGTTTGAGTTTGAACCCTCAGAGGACACTTCTGAACCAGGAGTCTGTCTTCTGTGGGCCTGGATGCTGATACTGCTGCGATTTCAACATGTTGGTTCTGATTTTGGTCACTTGTGGTTTAAAATATAGTTGATGCGGAATGCTTTTTGCATGTCATGCGAAACCTCTTTATTGAAAGTCTAGAAAAAATTTTTAGCTTAACAATATTTCTGTTAGTACTTCAATTTCAGAGTAATTATCACAGACCAGGGAAAGACACCTGCACAAACATGGCTGTCTTAGCCTTTGATGTATTTGAAGGAAATTGTTTTCAGAGTAGTCAGTCCTTCATTGTGTTCCTAAAAATCATGCTCACATAAGTAAGATAAAAGTCAAGTGCCAAGTTTTTCTTTTTGTCCTTCCTTCGTTGTTGTCCTGTCTCAGTGGCTCAGTTGTGTGTATGTCTGGCAAATCCAGTGATTCCTTGTGATCTGCTCTTTCTGCTGCTTTTTTTGTGCGTGTGTGTTTTTTTGTGTTTTTTTGGTCCTTATCTGCTTTTATGCGAAATAGGACTTTTATTGTTCTGACTTTGTTTTAGTCTCAATTCCATTTAGCGAACTCATCAACTTATGCAATAAATACATTCAATGGACACAGATCTTCTGATATATGAGGATATTTTAAATGAGGATGAGTGAACTTCTTTTTTTTATGTCTGTGACAGGAGCCTTTGCCGGAAATGAAAGCATTGACTCAAGGGATTGCTGGTGCTGATAAAATGAGTGTTCAGGAGGTGAGTCATGATAGAAGTGTGTTGGACATCTTATGTGGATGGTTGGCGGATGCTCTAGTGTGGTTTGCTCCTTTTTGCTATCAAACATATGTATCATCCTGATCTCTCCTCCTCCTTTTTTGGTGTTTGTTAATCTCTTGCAACACCTTTAATCTTCGACACTTGTATGACCTAGTTGTGTTGCAAAAGCCATAAAAGGCAGAAATGTTATTGTTAACAGAAGGTATTTAACAAGTATTTGACAACATTACATTAAGATTCAGCTCAAAGGAAGGTTGATGGGTGGTTGGTTGCTGCTCTGGTGTGGTTTTCTCCTTCTTTACTATCAAACATCTATCGTCCTTATATCTCCTCCATTTTTTTGTGTATGTTACTCACTTGTAACACATCTCTTCTTCGGCACTTCTATATGAACTTATTTTGTTCCAAGTGCCGTAAAACTCTTACGAAAACTAAACTAAAGGAAGGTTCGAGAAACCAGTGCTAGGTACAATTTTTTCTCCATATTGCCTTCTACCTATGACAACCCTCCTGTGTTCATCACATCTCTGCTACCTGTGAATAAGCACTCTACAATTTAAATAAGATTATTTTAATATTATTGAAGTTGTCATTTCAATGTTGAGATTTTTACCATGAATTTTTAAACATTTTAATCTGATCATTGACCAAAATCAAGCTGTGCTAAGAACTGTCATGAATGCAACCAACTTGTGTTTCGCATGCTCATCTGACCTTATGCAGTTGCAACCACCGTAAAACTCTTACTAAGCTAACAAAAAACTCTTGTTGCCCACTCATAGATAATGGGCATTCTGTGGTGTTATGGTTCAACATGTACGGGGAGATGTTTTATTAAGTAATTTTGTCTGTTTCTGGGATGCTGTATCCCTCTCAGCCTGAGTTGGCCCTTGCAGGCAAAGTTAAAGCAGCCCGCCTCTTAAATGATGTAAATTGTGTCTATTGGGACACAAAGCATTAACCCTTTGAGCCCTGACGTCCTGAGGCTGCCATGCTCCTTTGCCTGAGCTCCTGAGCAATATCACCAACATAGTACATAACAAGATGGTCCACTCAGCCAAGAAAGTGTCCGTGGAAGTCCGCTCATTGCTTCTGATGGCGCTGCAGTCTTTGTTTTGAAGCTCTCTTTCATTTATCCAGAAGAAGAATAGGAATAGCACACCCTTGCGTGCGCAGATCGACTGGTGTTCATCAGCTGTTCGGGTTCGTTCAGTGCGGAGCTTTAGGTTTTTTTATTTTAATGACCTCTCACCTCTCATTCTAAGGTCAAATTAAGCGAAGGAAACAGTCGCCTCCTCCTCCGGAAGAGGTTTTTTGTCAGCGTAACTATTTTTAAAAAAGCATTCTTCCGAAATTTGAGTTCTTATTTATTCAAAAACTTGTTAGTTTCACTTTGATTTTTTTCACACAAGTGAGGTAACTCTGTCCCAAAAGGGTGCGCATTTACGAAGAGGGCGCCACCGAATTTTGAGGACACTTTTTTAATTGGCTCAAAGAGAGGAGTGAACCCTCTTGTAATGTAGACTCTTTGATATCAGAGATTTATAAGATCGTCAGAATGACATTCCATATCTCACTTAGGGCAGTCCTTGCCATTACCAGCATCTAATTCAGAAAGATCTTCAAAATAATCAATAACATCTTGTGTATTAAACGCTGTTTTCACCGCTGTACCCGAGGCTAGATATATGGGCAATTTTATGCGCCACCTGTGTACCAGTGGCAAGGGTTCAAAGGGTTTACAATTAATTACTCTTTGTACAGCATGCTGGTGATGGGAATGTTGCCCACCCCCCCTCCCACAACAGTGAAGTTTAATTGGAAATTAAGAATGTTTATGATATGCACAGGAGAATTGTTGACAAAATTATCTGTATTGTGTACATTTAACAGATGAAGGATATTAAAGTAAAGTATAACCCTCACAGGAGCTTGTATGTGGCCTATACCCTGCCAGGGGTGAAAAGCACTGATGATAACCCCCACATCCTCACACATCTCAGTGATCACAGTGGACTGTTTCCTGTTCCTGAGAGACATAATTGTGATCCCACTGTAATCATTACTGTGAGCCTGGATGTTACACACAAGGTCAAGAATTTTTTTAACTAAGGGCTGCACTTTATTTTTTTCCCCAGATTTTTTACATAAAAGTAGGTTTTCTTTGATTTTGTCATTCCACTTTTGTATACAACATCTACAGCCCCGGGACCACGGCACAGTGTAACCTTTTGAATTGTTCAATTCCAGGTTGAATCAGGACTGATGAAGATCATTCAGCAATTTAGAGATGCATTGTTTCTCAGCTTGGGAAAAGCTTTTGATGTTTCCACTCTCATAAACGACACAATAGCAAAGGTATCTATGCTGTCTTTTATGTGTGTCCGTTACGTACTGTTTTCTGTGTGAACGGATGAACTGATGACTCCAGTATGGACTTGCCTTGAATGTGAACTGTTAATTCTAGGTGTGTCTTTTTACTTGCACTTTGTATTCCACTGAAATCGGAGGCATATTTGTGAGGTGCTTTGCCTTTTCACTAAGAAATTTGAGTTTTATTCCCACGTAAATAGGTTTTCAATTTAGTATCTCTGTCCCGTCTGCTGTTGCATCCTTCTCCACTTGGGTTGGCCCCAATAGGTAGACCCAAAGTGGCCTTCTGTGTAAGTCATCTAAATATTAGGCTAATAATGGAAATGTAAAACATTTACAATTGTGATAATTATTACCTTGTAATCCAGACTATTTACTTCTATTTCTTTGCAGGAAAAGAACTGGGGATAGTAGTGATTATAGATGTTAACTTTGTAATAGCATTGGAAAATAGTGATTACTGATGTTAACTTTGTAATAGCATTGGAAAAAAGTGATTACTGATGTTAACTTTGTAATGGCATTGAAAAATGGTGATTATTGATGTCTACTTTGTAATGAAATTTTTTAAAAGACTTAACTAGGTAACTTTATATCTGTATTTTTTTCTTTCAGAAATGGCAGGATTTGATGATGCAGCACGGCCCGTCACAAGGTCTAAAACCAACCAAACTAGTCTTAATGGATGAGACGTTGATGATGTGTGAGACCCATCAAGCAACCTGGCAAGTTGATAAAGAGCTCAGCAAGTTCCACGAGTTACCTGGCATGTACACACACTTCATCTACTCCCTGAATCTGAGCTCCAACCAGCTGACAGAAATCCCATCTGATCTTTTTAAAAGTGAGGACTCACATTTTTTTTTTCTTCGTGTCCGCATTTGTGGGAAAATAGTAAAGTAATAATAATAATAATAGATAGCCTTTGTATAGCGCAAATCACTGCTCAACAGCAAGCTCTATGCACTTCACAATCTATAGTATTACCCCAGGAGACCAGAGAGTGTTTCGAAACAATCTCAACTTCCTGGGAAGCATACAGTGCAAGCGGCCATCTATAGGCGCTAAAACACTAATATACTGACAAGATCTTTCACCGTCTATGGCCAGGTACCCATTCCCACCTGGGTGAAGTGAGGAAAATTTGTGTAAAGTGCCTTTCCCAAGGTCCCAACGTCTGGCCCGCGGCTCGAACCCCCAAACTCGCAACTTCTCAATTATGAGTCTGGTAGCCTAACCACTAGGCCACAGACGCCACTGTTTTAAGATTGAATGGAAAACAGTAAATGAAATTAGTAGTTGTGGCTTTTGGTATAAATTTGGTAGTGTTATTTATTAAAGGGTCAGTTTGTCAAACTCCCTCTTTTAGTTCAATTAATAGGTTGGTTGCTTTGTAAAACTTTGCTACTCGTTATGAGAGATAAAAGGAATAATGAAATCTCTTCTTGTGTATGGTATCAAGTAGTCTTTAGAGGGACAGAGAAATCTTGAACAGCTATTTGTGACCCAATCATCACTTCTTACTCCTTCTATATGTGGCATAATTGTGGAAACAGGTGCTCGTCAAAGTAATGAAATTGAAGAAACAGACATTTTTTTGCTCGACAGGCAGCTTTTATCGAATTTTAATCAACTTTTTTTTTGGGCTTAAAACCTGATACGTCTATTTTGAACACATTTCATTGAAAAAAAGGCACTTTAAAAAATGTAAATTTACAGTTTCCAAAGACTCTCAAGCTTTAGAAGTCACCAAACTTTAACGGCCATTTTCTTGCTAATTTTACTTAAGACACCAGGCAACCCCCACCTCCTTCACTCACATATAAACTAAGTAGGCTTTAGAAATGTGGAACACATTTTTGTTTAGAAACAGTTTAGAGAAAGCTAGATCTAACTGTTGCTGCACCCCAGGTATACCCCATTTGAAGGACCTTGGACTTTCCAACAACCTGCTTGAGAAACTTCCAGATGAGCTTGGCTGTTGCACGGAGCTGGTCACCCTTATTCTGGCCATCAACCGAATCAAGGAACTCCCTCACACCATGGTCAACTGCCAGGAACTGAAGAGGCTGGACATAGAACATAATGACTTCTCAGGTAATGAGATATGTGCACTGTTGACCATTATAATATGTCTTGATGGTAGAGGAAAGCAGTTAGTTGATTGTTGAATATTTGTAATTTTTACATAGCAATATTAATCGATTGAATACCTATACGCCAACTGATGCAACGCAGCGAAAGAACACCCTTTCAGTCTATAGCTGTTTGCAGACTTTACCATGACTTTACCATGTTCCTTTAGTTCTTTATTATTTCTCTCTCCCTCTCCCTTGCTCACACTCCCTCCCTCTCTCTCTCTCTCTCTCTCTCTCTCTCTCTCTCTCTCTCTCTCTCTCTCTATTTCTCTCTCTCTCTCTCTCTTTCTCTCTCTCCCTCCCTCCCCCTTCTCTCTCTCTGTCTCTCGCTCTGCCTCTGTCTCTCTCCCTCTCCCTCTGTCTCTGTATGTCTCTCTTTTTTTTTGTCTGCCTCTGTCTGTCTCTCTCTCTCCCTCCCTCTCTTTCTCCGTTCCTCTCTCCCATTTTATTGTGTGAGCTGGAAACCTCGTTGTTACATCACTCTCAGTTTTTAAAAAAAATTTCTTTCTTAAAAATATTTTGTTGATTTCCATCTCTAACATTGTAGCCTATTAGTGGGCAATAACTTTATAAAGCATCAAAGTCATGGCGACACTGAGCAAATCTCAATGAGTTTTGATGTGAAATGATTGTGGGTTCGACTAGGTTTTTTAAAGAATTATGTATCATCAAATTGAATTGCCTTACATTTTTGTATTCTTTTTGAATGCAAGATCTGGAATTAATTTTTTTTTTAACTAAGTTTAAATCATATGTTCAAACTGGTTTTCCTTTGATTAAATTAACTCTTATATGGCCTTAATAATATATATGTAATGTGCTTGAGCTTGATGAACATAGTTCCTGCCTTGATATCAAAATAAAAACAAATAATAATAATAATAATAAATAGCATTTGTATAGCGCATATCCCCACTCAACAGCAGGCTCTATGCGCTTTACACTATATTATTACCCCAGCAGACTATAGAACACTCCGAAACATTCTCAGCTTCCCGGGAAGCATACAGTGCAAGCAGCTGATTAAGCGCTCAAACACTAACAAACTGACAAGATCTTTCGCTGTCTATAGCTGGGTACCCATTCCCACCTGGGTGAAGTGAGGAAAATTCGTGTAAAATGCCTTTCCCAAGGACACAACGTCGGGTCCTTGACGGGATTCGAACCCACTACCTTACGGTTGCGAGTCCGAGAGCCTAACCACTAGGCCACCAACGCCACTGAACATTTGTTTTATTTAACCTCTTCACTGTTGTGTTGATGTATATATTCGTTTGTATTCTCCAAAACTGGTTTTCTGCTCATTTGTTTACTGGGAAGTATAAGCAGGTGTAATTACAACTGTGCAGTTTTGTTTTCTTAAGTAAGGGGAAAGATACTATACCTGGATACCTGGAGGTGTCATATCTGACTCAGAGTTTGACGTGTAATGACTCTCCATTCTTTACGGTCATGAGTTGCCGTTGTACATTCCTCCATATCATGTTCTTAAATCGTCCTTCCATGTTATTCTTTGCTTTCCTCCAGCTCTCCTGCCCCCTCATCTTTCTATCAAGCACCTCTTTCTCAATGGTCTCGTGTCGTTTTAAGTGGCCATAGTATTGTATTTTTCTACATTTTATTCTATTCACCAGGGTATGTCTTGTGTGTAGAATCTTACACCTCATTGTTTGTCTTTTTTGTTTTCCAATATTTTCTGGCCATCCTAAGGTAACATCACATCTCAAACGCATTTATTTTGTTTTCTTCTTTCCAAAGATACTATGCCTTTGTTTCAATCTCTCTTGAATAAAAAGTGTTATCTTGTCTGTACAGATGTTGATGGATATGTCTCAGCAGTGAAGGGGTTAACATAATGATGTGTCATTTAGTACAGCACAACAAAAAAATACCGTGGGTTGTAGGTGGGACATGGAGGAAGTTATTTTTTTCTTCGAAAATTCACACTAGTTCTTAGAGGGGTTTGCATATTAAATAAAACTTTAGGCCTTTAAAAAATGGGGGGTTGTTCCCATGCCATCAAACTGACTACCTTTGACTGAAATCAACCATCGAAGTTTAATGTCAGATTCAGAAAGTCATTTTCTTCTTCTGTAGTGTAAAATTTCACCAACTAACTTCTTTGAATTGGACACAGTTTTTGTCTCTTTTCTGCCCCTTAGAGTTTCCTCCAGTGGTGTTCAAGCTGAAAGGTTTGAACCGGTTGTATGCACAGCACTTACAGCTGAGAACTCTGCCTGAAGACATTGGAAATTTGACCGACTTGGAAGTTCTGTCCCTGAATGGCAACTGTTTCACTGAACTACCGAGCACTCTGGCCAATCTGCAGAAACTGAATAAGCTCTCTCTGAATGGAGTCATGTGGGCAAAGGTAAGGTTAACTCTTTGAACCCCATCGGACGCTGGGAGCGTCTGGCGTTAACAACCCTGTTCCCCTTCGGACGCTGGGAGCGTCCAATACTAATGACAACTGTTTCGTTTTATTTTTTTCTCTGAGCTATTCTCGAACCAAGTTTTTTAATAATGACTAAGCCTTTGTTTCCGTGATTTTGAAGTTGGAGGCAAGCTTTTGGGGTTATAATGAGACGTAGTGCACTAGGTGTAGGTGGCTGCAGAAAAAAACTCTGGGAAATGGTAGAAAAACTCAGGGCTTAAAGAGTTAAAGATGGGCAAAGGTGAGGTTAAAGATAAACAGTAAGTAATCAAATGAGAAAGTTAATAAGTAAGCAAGCAAGCAAGTGAGTAAGCTAGTAAGAAGGCAAGTGGGTAAGTAAGAATGGTGCACACAAATGAGCAAACAACCACTCTATTTAGTAAGTGAGCAAATAAGTTTTTCTCCTCCTCTGAGACCCAATGGTTACCCTTGTTTCCTCAGGGATAAAGTTTAAGAGACGAAGGTACTGCATCTCCAGAGTAGGATATATCTGTATATCATAGAATGTACCTCCTAACTGATACTGGAATCCTGTTGTACTTTCAGATAGGGAAAACTATGTTCAGTGTTTGTTAGGGATTTTTTTTTATTCGGGTTG